>NC_039517.1:11827630-11941710 GCF_003672135.1 Ooceraea biroi | reverse complement strand
GGCAACACATTTTGTGCGCATCTTTTCTTAATAACAGATGACTACATCATAACTGGTAAAACATATTTTTAACGAACAAAGAGAACCTTTAATATGCCAACAGTCAAGTGAATGCGTCGTGTAACAGATTACTATGCGGCGAGACAGACTAATTTTAGATGCTTCCTTCATTAATAACAATAGAGGAATAGATGTATACATTACATGTTGCACTTATTATTACTTATTGTTTTAGGTAGAAATGATATTAATATCTTAAGACATCATAGATCGCAGCTATTTCTATAACTTTAATTTAAAATCTACGGAAAAGATGAAATAGGTGGAAAAATTGAATTGTAATAGAACAATACAAGAACGTTGTAAGTGATATGAAATAGATAATGTAGACATATATATATATAATATTATATATATCATTTGAGCAGTAGTATAAAATGCCGTCACTTTGCCAGCGTCACTCTAGTACGTTACACTGTCTTATCGTGTACTATTATCAGTGTGAATTATTAATAGCTACGAGTAGTAGGTATGTATTGATATTTTGAAAATGTCTACTAATCTTTATATGTTTTTTTACAATTTTACAATTTTATTATTTTTTGTCAAATATAATATATAAATTTATATTAGTCATGTTTTTCTTACAGTATAGCAAAGATATTTCTTGTACTTCGGATCTTTTGTAGAAAATATGTAGAAAATACGCAGACGTTTATGTATTACGTTATTCAACTTCTTTATTGAAACAGACCTCCCTTGAAAAACAATGATTTTAAAAAAGGTACACAATGCTATGTATGCTTATTATTAAATGAGAATAAAATAAAATATTTATTAAAATGCCGTATTATAATGTAAATATAATAAAATGTGTTACTATTCTTTAAGCACGAATATTAATTATGTTTTAAACATGTATGCATGTATGTATGTAATTTATTATGTATAATTTTTAAAGCAAAATGCAATTCAATCCGAGAAACGTCATAATACTGCTGTTTACTGCTGCTACTTTTAATTTGCCACAAACTCCTGTTACAAATGAGGAAATGGAAGTAAAAGAGAAAATAGAAAACATGCTGCAAAAAATGTACGAGGATAAATACGAAATTGACGAAGAAGATTCTCTTGATTTTGAAAATTCATTTGATATACCTGAAACAGAACCAGTAGCAGAGGAAGAAGAAAATGAAAACGAAATAACATATGTAAAGGAAATGATATGTGTAAATGATGATATTCCAATTGAATATAAAAGAAATGCTGTTGAGTTTTGGAAACCTGTTAATTCAATTAAGACAAAACCTCTCGAGTCTGTGAAACATATATTTCGGAAAGTTACATCCTTACGCCAATTACGAAGATGGCAAGAACAAGTGAATAGAGGTGGAACTAGATTGCAGAAGCTGAAAGAAATTGCATCATATACATTAGAGAAATTCAAAGAAGGTCTTAAGAAAGGAGTAATTATTCACGACACTGATATTACTCGAATGGCCCTGAAAGCGCAACAGGAAATAAATGCACCAGGATTTACAGCATCAATTGGATGGGTAAAAAGATTTAAGCTAGCACATAATATTGTTTCCCGAAAAATTACAAAATTTGTTACAAAAAAGACTTTGCAATAAAAAGAAAATCTGATAACCGAAAGCAATAGGTTTATTGACAATATTAAAGATTATATTACGCGCTATGGACTTGAAAATGTTTATAATTCAGATCAAAGCGGATTTCAATTAGAATTTCACTCTGGTCGTTCTTTAGCAATCCAAGGTACAAAAACTGTTGAGTGTACGGCACAGTCGATATCGGCAACTACACATAGTTACACTATACAACCGACAATTTCAGCTGATGGTAGATTATTATCGCCTCTTTTTATTGTTTTAAAAGAACGCACTGGATCATTCGGTCCGAGAGTACAAAAAGTAATGTTTAGAGAAAACAATATTTATGTTATGGCTTCTCAATCTGGAAAATTAACATCACATCATTTTGAGAGTTGGTTAAGAGAAGTTTATTTTCCAAATGTTCGTTCTAAATCGGTTTTGTTACTGGATTCTTGGAATGGACATTGTCCAAATGTAATTGCAAGAAATAAACCAGCATCTGCAGAAGATGCATTTTTTCTAACTATACCAGCAGGGACAACGGGTCGAATACAACCATTAAATGTGTATGGTTTTCGCTTGTGGAAAAATTTTATAAAACATTTTTCGGATATTGTCATACTTCTAGATTTAGAAATCAACCTTCATTCGCGAGATGCCATTTTAAAATTACAATCATTAACACATTTTCAATTTTCATCACCAAGATTTAGAAATGTATTTAAATATGCATGGTATAAAAGCGGTTATATAGAACATAGACCAGCGGAATTTGAAACGCTAGTTGACTTTTGTTTTTAAAAAAATTTTAAACCGACATGCGATGTTTGCGGCGGCATTGCTATAATTACTTGCGCATGGTGTAAGAAATCACTTTGTATACGACATTTCTTTCATGACCATCATCTTTGTTATAATTTTGACCCATAAATATTTACATTATTCCAAATTGTATTAACAATTTGTTTTATTTGTAATTTTGTTTCAATATTGTTACACAATACATTATATTACATATTATAACAAAATTGTTTTTTTTCATCAATAAAAACATTGATAAAATATATATAATTTAATAAACAAATATATAATATAATATATGTGTGTTTATTTCTATTTTTCCCTTATACTATTCCTCGACCAAACTAGAAGATAGGTGCAGACTTCCATTACCAGGGATCCCATAGCACATGCCTGACTTCCTCGTCATTACCGTACTCCATTTACAATTAGTTGCAAACTAAAATTGTAAGTTAAAATTGTAAAAAAATTATTATATTTTGATACATATTACTTTTTTATTTTATTATTTAAATTATATAAGTATTTAAAGTTTAGTTACCTTTCTTGAAAAAATCTTAATTTTCATTTAAGTATTATTCATCCTGACTCATCGATGACTTTCATCTCTACTACCTCTATTACGTATAAATTCTACACGATTTCTTCTTAACTGTCCACTATCTATGCTATGCTCTCCAGCATTATGAACAGATCTGATCATTGTTCTATTTTCTAATAAACATTTTAATAAATATTCTCTGCCAAAATGCTGCTCTTGCCCATTAATAGCAAAAGGTCGTACAAAACATACTGCGATAATAGTACATGATAAGACAATGTAACGTACTAGAGTGACGCTGGCAAAGTGACGGCATTTTATACTACTGCTCAAATGATATATATATATATATATATATATGTCTACATTATCTATTTCATATCACTTACAACGTTCTTGTATTGTTCTATTACAATTCAATTTTTCCACCTATTTCATCTTTTCCGTAGATTTTAAATTAAAGTTATAGAAATAGCTGCGATCTATGATGTCTTAAGATATTAATATCATTTCTACCTAAAACAATAAGTAATAAATAAGTGCAACATGTAATGTATACATCTATTCATCTATTGTTATTAATGAAGGAAGCATCTAAAATTAGTCTGTCTCGCCGCATAGTAATCTGTTACACGACGCATTCAACTTGACTGTTGGCATATTAAAGTTCTCTTTTGTTCGTTACAAAATATGTTTTACCAGTTATGATGTAGTCATCTGTTATTAAGAAAAGATGCGCACAAAATGTGTTGCGTAAAGAAATCGGTCACATGAACGGGCACAAATAGCGTATATACGGAGGCGTTTGTAATTAATTCTCGAAAATGATTTCTCGGAACGCAAATTTATTATACATGGTTGAATTCGTAAAAAAATAAGCTTTCTATTGGTGATAAAAAATCTTCAAAATTCTGAAAAAAGTGATGAGTGGTGGGGGTATTTTGAAAAATAAAAAACTAAAAAATTTTTTGCCTTATTCTCTTTTAAAGTACTCTCAAAGCCATTCATTTTTTCTTCGGAAACAATTTTTCTATCTTTAATAGTTTCCAAGATATTCGCCTCGAAAAATAAACACCGACTTTTTCAAAGGGGTGTTTAACCCCCTAAAAGTGAGTTAGGGCACGTATCAAAAACTACGTGTCCCTTATTTTGAGCTGGAAAACGACATATTCAAAGCTCATCAAAATCGGAGGGGGACACATCCGTACCTTTCCTTGTAAGTGTCGTGCTGAACGCAGATATAACAAATTATTCAAAAATTGTTAATTGGTGGAATATCAATCTGAAATTGTATATATATATGAATCTCGATTAGAACTATCGGGCACTATAGTCAAAAATAATAATTTTCCACGTGTTTTAGTACTTTAGAGGGGAGAGTGTCGTGCTACATTCGCGAAGTTAGCACATTTTTTCAATTTCGATTTTTCAATAGAAGAAATGCAGAACTCTTTTTAATTTTTATCAGGAACTGTAGAACTATGAAAAGTGCTATTAGAACTTTTAATATTTTTTCGATATTGGTAGAACGTCGTGCCAGCTTCACAGACGACATTTTTATTGTGTCATTGTATTATATATGTATAACTACAAAAATGCATGATATCTTGATAAAATTACCTTTTTCAACAAAAAAGTAAAAAAAGGCGCCAAGTATGTGCGTGGTATGTGCTCGAAAAAACCAATGTGGTAGTTTCTTTAACTTTCAAAAAAGAACTCTACAAACCTAATGATATCTTTCAAACCCAAAGTTCTTTCAAAACTGTGTCGGGACACGGCCGCAAGTTTTTAACGTGAATACGTCATGTTAATGGAAAGAGTTCAAAGAAAAATAGTAGTTTCAATCAACTGTGTATATTTTCCTATATATTATAATCCAAAGTCGACACCTTGTATATTATAATATGATAAAGTGAGATACCCTATATATTATAATTATAATTAAAATGAGACTGTATATTAAAATTGAATGAAAGAAATTTCGTCACGCGTCCCGTGTGACGCGTCTCGCGTGACGCTCAACTTTTCAAATTGGCATCCATCGAGTTATAAGACGTATTCACGTCAAAAAAACTCTACAAAACTAATGATATTAACAAATTGCGCCAACTATAATGGGTATTTATGCAAACCAGAAAATCTATTACTTTTTATTATTACTCTTTAGCCGATATTAATTGTTGATTCTTATTTAAAACCATGTTAACTGCAAAAAATTCTTTCAAAAAAGAACTTTACAAAACTAATGCTAATGCGGCTCTGTGATTGGTTTTAACATCTTATGATTGTTTTTAAGACGGTCTTAAAGATTTTATTTGAAAAAAATAAACGATATAATAATATTCAGCAGATATTTTTATACGAATAAATATTTTACTACATATAAATATGTCAATACAAACAAATAAGTGTTTTTTGAAAATACTTGGCGCTGCTAAACCGAATAAAAAATTCTCTTAGTATTTAAATGTACAAATGTAGTTAATTAAACTTATTCTATACTTAATTCTAATGTTACACACATACACACAATACACACACGTGTGCAGAACACACACACACACACACACACACATTCACAAGAGAGAAAGAAAGAGAATAAGATAATTAACATATTGATTCGGTATAAAACAATTTTTTATTCGGACGCGTGTGCGCTTGAACGTTCCACCGGATACGGTGCGGAGGTCATTATCGAATCGCGAGGATCTAGCAAAGGTCACGATGTTCCTCCTTCTACCGGAGAATAGATTGATCTGCCGTTTGACGAGCGAGAAGATGCAGTACGTTCCGAAGATCATTCTCCTGGAACGATACGGAGATTACGTGGAAGGGTTGTGGGACAGGTTACCGGAAAACCTGAGACGCAATCCCGGGATGCAACGGTATCGCAAGTGCTACGCGCACCACAACCAGCCCGGACAGCGTGATCACATAGACGGACCGCCGCCGAGGATCATCGATTGTCGCAAGGGTCGAGCGATCGAGGCGCGAGGGTTGCTCGCCAAGAGCACGCAGACGTAGACCCGAGACCGTCGACCCCGTCGTTTCGACGCGCGAAGATGCGAGATTTGCTTTGTAACGAACGCGTGAGCCCTCTCGAGGAGGACATCGCCGAGGTTCTCGGGGACGTCCACGACGTTCTCGGGGACGATACCCAGGAAGAGACCGGGCCCGGGAGCGTTCAGCGAATCTCGGTAGCGCGGTTTCTGCGCGACCGCGAGATCGGCGTGCGTCGAATCGGCGAACGTTCCGCGAGGCAGGAAGTCGTGATTCAAAAGCGGAGCGTCGTTGACTGGCCGTATAGCGTGCGAAGGGCGATGTACACGCGAATGCTGCGTGAGTGCAAGGACGCGGAAAGAGAGACGCGAAGAAGGTCATGGGGCTTCCGATACTACGCGGAGGACATCGCCCGTAAGATCGAGGACAGGGACGTTGCGCTGTGCGTCACGATTCCCACCGGTCTAGGGCGGTCGTGTGAACTGACGGTAATGGACGGTATATACCGAACCACCTGTACCTGCATAATCGACGGAAAACGACGAGCGAATGAGGAATGGCAATATTATAACGAACGGCCAAAGTGGGACGAGGAACGAACGAGGTTAATAAATGAACTGGAGAGATACGAGGGCATCCCATTCTACGTTGAGCGGTTCAAGGCGATGAACGAGGACGTTAACGATATAGAACGACATTGCCCGACGTGCGAGCGACGGACGTGCGAGGGCTCACCGAGCTCGCCGGGCGCGTCGGGACGCTCGGAGAGTACCTCGACTGGGAAATCAGGTGCGACGAGTACCTGTGAAGATCGCGGGAAGAGTGCGCGCGCGGGGGAGGAAGCTCGCGATCGGTAACCGGGCGGAGGTTCGCCGCGGTCGCGAGGATCGCGCAACTGGAGGGCGTGAGGAGCAGTCTGAGACGACGATTCTCGTACGTAGGCGCGGGACTCGGCGAGCCGTCCGGACTCTCCTGGACGGAGGTGGAGACGGCGTTCAAGAATCGCCTGCTCACCGGTGCGGTGATCAACGACGGTCACGTCGAGCCGCGCCGATTCCTCGAGGATGCCTGGGACATGGTGATCGAGCGCGTTCGCGATAGCCTCGCTACGTTAAACAGTGTAAAGGTGAACACAGCGTTCAACGCCGAGTTCGTAGCGGGCGAGAAGACGGCGGTCAAGACGATCACCACGAGGAACCGCGGGCTATTACCCTTGTCCGAACTCCGCGAGTGGTACGACGAGCACGTGATGGAGACCACTCTGGCGGCGCTCGACGAGTTTCAAGAACGCGACAGCGGGTGGGCGTTGTCCAAGATACTGAACTTAACGGTCAACGTGAACAAGTACAACCCCATGCGCGCGGGGTGTGTCATCGATATACCGTGAGCGATACAGGCGAAACGAGCGGTGATGAACGTGCGAGCAAAGGACAACGCGTGCTTCGCGTGGGCGGTGGTCGCCGCTCTATATCCAAGCGCCAGACACGCGGACAGGAAGGCGCAATACCCCGAGTTTACATCCGTGTTAGACGTAAGCCTTATAGAATTTCCCATGACGCTCGACCAGATAGGCAGGTTCGAGCGCGGGAACGACGTATCGATAAACGTCTTCGTCGAGGATGACGATGGCAAGCGAGGGGTTATCGTTCCGCTGCGGTTAACCGACCGCAAGCACGACAGACACGTCAACCTGCTGTACGTGCCCGACGGCCGCGCGGGGCAACCTGGACACTTCGCGTGGATCAGGGACCTCTCGCGCCTGGTTAGCGCTCCACTCAGCAGGAAGAAGCAGAGGAAGTACATCTGCGATCGGTAGGTTTATCATCCTTTGTATCTATCTCTCGCTTGCCAATGTAGAAAAATAATTATAACGTTACACAGGTGCCTACACTACTTCGCAACCGCGGAGAGATTGGCCGCACACGCCGTCGACTGCGGTATTATCAACGACTGCGCGATAATTCTTCCCAGCGAGGAGGACAAGCTGCTGACCTTCCGGAACTTCAAGAGAAAGGAGCGCGCACCGTTCGTCGTCTACGCCGACCTCGAGTGTACGCTTGAGAAGAACGAGGATGAGGAGGGTACGGCGAACACCGACGCGTATCAACGGCACAGGGCGTTCAGCGTGGGATACTACGTGCGTTGCGCCTACGACGAGTCGTTGTCCACGTACAGGTCGTACCGCGGCGAGAACTGCGTGCCGTGGTTCGTCGGGGAGCTCGGCGATCTGGCGCGGCGCGTCAAGGCGATCCTCGCATCCGACGCGCCCATGAGGGACCTCACCTCTGAGTAGCGCGAGGAACTGCGCGATGCCACCGCGCTGTGCCACGTGTGCCGTAAACCGTTCGCGGCGGCTGACACCCGAGTGTGCGATCACTGCCACCTTACCGGTCGCTACAGAGGTCCGGCGCACTCAGCGTGCAATCTGAACTACAAGGACTCGCACGTCATTCCGGTGATATTTCACAATCTCTCGGGGTACGACGCGCACTTCATCATCGAGGACGTGGCGAACGCTTTCGAGGGTAGCGTGGAATTACTGCCGCTGACGAAGAAGCGGTACATCGCGTTCACGAAGAACGTCGCTAACACTGAGGACGGGTGCGGAACGTGCGTGAAACTACGCTTCGTAGACTTGTACAAGTTTCTGAGCGCCAGTCTCGACACGCTAGCGTCCTATCTCGACAAGAGTCACATGAGAATCCTACGGTCGGAATTTCTGCATCTCTCCGAGGAGGATTTCGAGCTCCTTACGCGGAAAGGCGTATTTCCGTACGAGTACGTCGATAGCGCCGAGAAACTGCTCGAGACTCGTTTACCACCGCGCGAGTCGTTCCACAGTTCGTTGACCGGTGATACGGTATCCGGTGACGATTACGCGCACGCGATAACCGTGTGAAATAGGTTTTCTATCGAGACTCTCGGACAGTACAGCGACTTGTACCTGAAGACGGACGTTCTCCTGCTTGCCGATGTGTTCCAAAATTTCCGCGAAACGTGTATACGGAGTTACGGTCTGGACCCGGCACACTACTACACCCTACCGGGCTACACTTGGGACGCGATGTTGCTGCACACAGGCATCGAATTCGAGCTACTGACGGACGTGGATATGGTGCAGTTCGTAGAACGCGGGGTGCGCGGCGGTCTGAGTCAATGCTCGCACAGATACGCCCGAGCCAACAACAGGCACGCGCCGTCCTACGATCCGTGCGAAACGTCGACGTACCTGATGTACTACGACGTGAACAATCTGTACGGATGGGCAATGTGTCAACCGTTGCCCCGAGCGAGGTTTCGCTGGATCGAGGACGTAGCTACGTTCGACGTGAGCGCGATCCCTGCGGACTCGCCCATCGGATACATCCTCGAGATCGACCTGGAGTATCCGCGGCATCTTCACGACGCGCACTCGGACCTGCCGTTCTGTCCTACGCGCGAAGTACCGCCCGATAAGCGACAGGAAAAACTCCTCGCGACTCTGTGCGATAAGGAGCAGTACGGTATACACTACCGCACCTTGCAGCAATGCACGCGCCACGGTCTTCGCGTCAAAAAGATTCACCGCGTCTTAGAATTCGCGCAATCCCCGTGGCTGCGCGATTACATCGAGTTGAATACGCGATTTAGAATGGTCGCGAAAAACTATTTCGAAAAAAATTTATACAAATTAATGAACAACGCGGTATTCGGTAAGACGATGGAGAACGTGCGTAATCGCGCGGACGTTAAACTCGTTACGCGCTGGGACGGGAGATACGGCGCCGAGGCTCTTATCGCGCGACCGAACTTTCACAGCAGGGCCGTTTTCGGGGAGAATCTCCTCGCCGTGGAGCTACGCAGGCTAAAGGCGACGTTCAACCGGCCGATTTACGTCGGCATGTGCATATTGGATATCTCGAAGACGCGTCTGTACGAGTTTCACTACGAGTACATGGCACCGCTGTACGGTGAAAAGTGTCGGATCATGTACACGAACACGGACAGCCTGATATACAGCAGTCGAGTGCGAGGACGCGTACGCGGACATGGCGCGCGACATCGCGCGCTTCGACACGAGCGACTATCCCGCGGAAAACCTGTACGGTATGCCCCTGCGGAACAAGAAGGTACCGGGTCTTATGAAGGACGAGAACAACGGCGCCGTCATGACGGAATTCATCGGGTTGAGGTCGAAGATGTACGCGCTGAGGGTACGCGGAAAGAGGAACACGAAGAGGATCAAGGGCGTGTGCAGGAGCGTCGTGGGTAGAATGATAACGTTCGACGACTACGCGCGCTGTTTGAGGGAATGGACGGAAATGACCTGTCGACAGTCGCTGATACAGTCGAAGCTGCATCGCGTATACACCGTATCGGAGACTAAGCTAGCCCTCAGCCCACACGACGACAAACGGTACGTCCTACTCGGCTCAACCAGCACCCTCCCGTGGGGGCACTACGGTGTTCGACGGTGACACGTAAGGGGAACGCATTCGTATTGCTGCGAAAAAAAATTTTGTATGATATATCGTATCTAATTTTGTAATCCAACATTCATTCGTATATAATATATTGTATGAAATATTTTACTATGTTTTTATAATCCAATTAATAGTAATAATACGCATTCGTACATATCATGTGTAACATTTGAATCCTTTAGTATAATAAAATATATAACAATACACATACGTATATATGATTTCATCGTAAACCGTATGCGATATTGTTCCAATTCGGTGTATGGCCCTTCGCGAAGGCAGTCTTATACTCGCTCGCGCGAAATTTCGCTGCATCGGATAGCGGCTGTGCGGGCAAGGCCGACGTGACGTCGACCGGACGCGTCGCGATAGCGCGTTGACGCCGCGCATTGAACTCTTACGATGTAATAATTCGTATAGTGTATACTATAAATAAATAGTAATACGCTTATGCAATAAATAGTAATACACATTCGTATCAATTCGGTGCACGGCCCTTAGGAAAAAAGGTCTTTTATACTTGCTCGCGAGAAATTTCGATGCATTGGACGAAACAAATTTCGCTTCATTGGATAACAGCTGTGCGGGCAAGGCCGGACGCATCGCGATAGCGCGGTGACGCCATGCGTTGTACTCGCTAACGAGACGCGATAGCACGTCCACCCATTTGTACGTTCCATTGAGTGTAAACACTTTCCACATTTCATTCTTCAGCGTATGATTAAAACGTTCCACTATCGAGGCTTTCATTACCGAGTGCGTGGAATAGTAATTTATACCGTGCTTAAAGGTCAGTTCTCGCACGTGCGAGTTGTAGAACTATTTGCCCTCGTCGGTGTGCAGGTTCCGCGGACACCTACCGGCGTCGCGAAATATACTGGCGAATGACCCGGCGACCTCGCTTCCGGACTTGCGCTTGAGAGGTACGGCCCACGCGTACTTGCTCAGCGCGTCGATGATCGTCAATATGTAGCGGAAGCCTCTGTTTTCACGCGCGTACGACTGCACGTCGACCACATCCGCCTGCCACAGGTTGTCGTACCCGCGTACTATAACGCGACGGCGAGGAAAGTTTCTTCTCCCTGGTGCGTGTAATTCGCGGGCTAGCTGTAACCTCTCCGAACTGACATTACCGCGCGACTTGGTCCTCATCGCGACGCGGCGAGAGGGTCCTCGGTACGGACACTCTGACGATCCCCATCGCGTCCGTACGATTCGCTGTTCCAACGATGCGCCGATCCCTCGATTCTCCTCGTATCGCGCGATAAAGCCCGCGACGTTCGAGTTGCGTCGCGGCTATTATACGGGTACGTTATAGACGTTGCTCGCGGGCTCCTGCGCAGCCTCGTTGGATCTCACGAGAGAGCCGACAGTGCTCGAGAGTCCGCTCAGCTGGTCCCTCACTTTCGACACCGCTGCCTCGATATTGATGGCCCGTTCCTCGCACGACTGCGCGGTCGTCGTAACCTTGTCCAATCGGATCGTGTTTGATCTAGCGTCCGTTCGCGCCTTCGCCACGTTATCCGCGAGGTAGTTCAGCCTCGTGTGGTGCGACTCCACATGCGTCTTCAGGGAGGTCGTATCGGACTGCAGCCGTGACAACGACGCGGTGAATCTCTCCTGAGCGACGATCAGCTTCCTTGTTTCCTCGACGGCTGCGACCAACTCGCCGATCCGGCCGTTCGTCTCGTCTCGGTGCGCGTCCGTCGTGGCGGTGCGCGTCTTCAGAGCCCCGATCCTGCTTCCCAGCGCGTCCATCCTAGCGGAGAGCGACGTGGACGCACCCTCGACGACCGCCTCGCGAAGGTCGCGGTAGTCCTTGCGCTGGGCCTCGGACAACGAGTAGACCCGCTGGTCTACGTGATACCGGTTCACCGCGTCGTGTTCCTCCCGCGGCACTGCCACGTTCCGTATTCGACGCCTCTTTGCGTCGTACTCGTCGCTGTCCGGGACGAGGCAGAGAGCGTTGTCGCGCACGTAACCGCGAGCGTCGCTGGCTCGAAACATCGTAGCGTAGTCGCCGCTCCGCGCGAGGGTGGCGCAGAACTTGTTCACGGGCATCGATGCGTCGATACTGGCGCGTCAGGGCGCAATGACGCCCGCCTCTCGGAGCTCCTCGATTATAGACAGGAACTCGGCGTCGTGCGAGTCGTTGCCCGCGCCGCGCGACGCCTCGATGAGCCTGAGGCGATCCACCAGTTCGTTCGGATCGTCCCAGTGCACGTAATCTATCTTGTTGTCGGTTACCCTCATGGCCGGGGGTGGCGGACGTTCCATGCCGGCTCCCCCGTGACCCGCAGTCGGGCGAACGCCCATCAACGGGGCGATGATCGTCCTGTACTTGTGTCCCTTGTTACCCTTGATCTACCCTTGCTCCTGATGTCTCTGCTTGTGCGCGTTCGTCGTCAAAAGGACCTGCGGTACAGCGTAGTATCGTGCACGTTGTACACGCTCTCGTCGGGGGTTCACATGAAGATAAGCTCGTACAGACCGGGCGTACCCTCGTATCGCGTACCGCCCACGAATATTGAGTCGTCCGCGCCAGCGTCGAAGCGCTTGTTGCCGAGCATCGTGCCAGTCTCACCGATGTACACCCCGTACACGTTGTCGACGGTGCTCGTCTTGCTCGTGGGGCCGCTGCCGCTGTCCGTGAACAGTGCGCCCACGTATCTCCGACCTAGCGGTCCGAGCGTGGCTAGCAGCGCGTCCCTAATCACGTCCGTTTGCATGACCTCGGCGACGGATCGTTCCAGCGGACTCATCGGCACCGGAGTCTTGGGCGCCGCGAACACGGGCGTCGAGCTATCTCGACAGCACAGCGGATCGATCCCTGATAACGAACGACGAGCTGCGCACACGATTTCGCTGTTTCAAGAGTACTACCACCTTTCGGTCGACGGTACGCTGAACAAAGCGACGCACAGTGGTCAAGATTACCAAAAACCTGGTCGAAATCCTGTACATACTCAAATTATTCTAAATCATATACACTCACTCCCAAAAAAAGCGGTACACTAAAATTTAGGGAAAAATTTACCAACCTTCAAATGATCATAACTTGGTAAATAATGAAGATAAAAATATGTTCAAAAATGCAAAATGAAGCTTCAAGTATCCACTTTAAGAATATTTGAATGGCAATTATGGTCGGTTATTTGATTCAAAATGGCGGATGACAAAATGAGAGGATGCAAAAGTGATAACCGAAAGTCCGAGTTTGTGACGATGCATGGCGTAAATTAGATATCGCAGCCTAATGGGACCAAATGCAAATGAAAGTATAGAGTGTTATCTTTAAAATGCTTTTTACCGAGCTCGATGCGATCATTTTTCGTTGAGTTGTGCAACTTTAAAAAAGAAAACACTCTGTTAAGTAAATTTGGAGTATCTCAACAAAAAATGATCGCATCGAGCTTTGTAAAAAAGCGTTTTAAAGATAAAACTCAATACTTTTATATGCATTTAGTCCCATTGGGCTGCAATACCTACTTTACACCATGTGCCATCGCAAATTCGAATCTTCATTTATCAATTTCGCATGCTCTCCCTTTCCGCCATTTTAAAAAGCTCGTCGTGCACAATTTCGATTTAAATTGCGAAAAGTAGGGTTTCAAAGCTTTAAAACCGTTTTTGAAATTTTGTGCTAGGATAGTTAGGTACCGAGATATTCAATTTCGAATTTGCAATATCGTCGATTCAGCAAGGCCTAAGGAATTAGAAAACCCTGCGGTTCGTTTAGTTCTTTTATAATTCCAACTGCTGCGTTCATTATTCTTTATACTCCAAATCCTTCTTATGTGGTGTGTGGGTGTAGGTGTATGTAGGTGTGTGGGTGTAGGTGTATGTAGGTGTATGTAGGTGTGTGGGTGTCTGTGTGTGTGTGTGTATCACAAGGATGAAGACCCCGTGGTTCGTCAGTTCCACAGTAATTTAAGACTCCAAACCCTCCTTGTGGTGTGTGTGTTGTGTGCGCGCGCGCATGGCCAAAGTTATATTAGAGACTTACGATAATGAACTTTATACATATATAGCTCTCATAAATGAAATGTGTTTGGACTATAACGTTAGAGAAATTTAGTACGGACTTAGAACTAACAAACAATAATGTAATGACGATAAAAAACATTTTTTTTAAATGGATTTTGGCCACGTTTTCAGTCGTTTTGACCACTGTGCGACGCTTCGTTATATGGCTAGACCACGCTGCGGGGTGAGCGACGCGCCGAGTCGCCGGCTCGGCGTCGCGCCGTTGCGGTGGCCGAGGCTGAATCTCACGTGGAACTTCCAACTCGCGGATCGGACTACCCTGCGAACGGCTGAGACCGCCTTCGCTATCTGGGCCGCGAACTCGTCGCTGACGTTCTCGCGCGACACGAACAAGCCTGACATCATCATAGCGTTCCGCGAGGGTAGGCACACGATGCTGGACCGTAGGTACGGCGGCGCCGTTTGTCCCGATGACCTCGATGGACCGGGCAAGGTGCTCGCTCACGCGACGTTACCAACAGGGGCCCGGGACGACGTGTCGGAGGTGCACATAGACCACCGTGAGGCGTGGCACATCGCGCTGACCCCCAATCCGCAGAATTCGCATCATCTGCTGCGAACGCTCGTTCACGAGATCGGTCACTCGTTGGGGCTGTCGCACACCACGGACGAGAACTCGCTTATGTACGCGTACTCACCCGCCGTGGACTGGCCGGTGGTGCTCGGTATGGAGGACGTTCTCGCCGTGCGGAATCTCTACGGCGCCGCGAAGGACGAGCCGTCGACCGCGGTGCCCGCCGAGCCTACGGTCGTACAAACGACTACGACGCCGGCGACTACGACGACGGCATCGCCGGAACCGCCCGATCCGTGCACCTGGCGCGACATCGACACCCTGCTCGTGCTGGGAAAGCGCTTGTTCATCACGCAAGGGTAGTACGCGTGGTCGATCGGCCTGGATGGGAAGATCGTCGACAGGCCGTTCTTCCTGAGGGATTACGTTAGGTTCCTGTCAAAGACCGTCACGCGCCTGTCGGCGGCGTATCAGACGGTCAAGGGGGACCTGGTGTTGTTCGCCGATGGTTGGGTGTACATGGTATCTTATCCATCAGGGTAATATCCCACCCTCGAGTTACGCGCGTCGTGGCCGCGACGTATGACGGATCTCGGGCTTCCGCCCAACGCGGTAATCAACGCCGCGCTGAACTCGCACACGGGTCGCACCTACGTCGTATACAACGATTACGCTGTACTGGAAATGGACGAATGTAACATGACGGCTCGCGGGTACCACACGCTGCAGACCATTTTCCCGGGTATACCGTCGTCGACGTGCACGGCCTACCGCTACACCGATGGACACCTCTACTTCGTTCATCGGGATCGCTTCTTCGCGTACAACGAGTTCACCGAGACCGTGACGAGGTCCGGGGAGTTCGATCTCGACGCGATCGGCGTGACGTGTCCTAGGGAAGATATCCTACGGAAATTGTGGGATCTGCTCGCTCGACTCGCTCGTTCGAGCGTCGCGTTTGATTAATCACACGCGCTTTCCCATCTACGTCACGCACCTTTACATGGGAGAAGAAGGATATATAATCAGCGTTTCGCTTGGGAATACGCCAGTCAAGCACCCTTAATCTGAGAGGAGAAGACCCACGTCCTGTCCACTGCGCGATGTATCAAATCAAGGCACCGCTAGAGCAGATGGGCAACGCCGCTCCTAGTTCGGAGGCGAACGGGAGCTCCATGAAGAAACGACGTCGCGTGTAAGTTGCGTCAATGAGTCTCCACGACCTTTTTATCAATCTTTTTTATATCTTTTTATATCTAATCAGAATCTCATATCTTAGGTGGGGAAACCTCGCCGCGATGTCCAATGTCGACGTACGGCGCATGCGGCTGCTCAGCCGCAGATACAACCTCAGCAGAACCGGCTACAAGTATCTGGAGATCGGCATAGGCGTCCCTCCGACCTTGGACACGGCGACCGTGCACGTCGCGATGGGGGACACTACCGGCAAGGAGATACTGCTGAACGCCGAGATGTGGAAAGGACTGGTGGACAGTAGAGCCATCGTCTGCGACTACCTCACGCGGGCTAACGGCGAGCACGTCATCGTACCTCCACCCATGCGAATGAACGACCTGACGATACGCTTCGCCAGCAGCAACGGTCAGCCAACCATACACCTGGACATTCCTTCATGTCGTTTGGCCCTGTTCGCTCCGACGGTTCGCTATCTGTACGGATTGCGGCACTGCGCCGAGCGCGTCATCGCCACGATGGCCAGCGTCGTCGGACGAGTCGAGGCAAAACTGCGCGTCTTCAAGCACGCCGCTGCGGGCGTCGAGGATCCTTCCGACGCCCCGAGGGCGATACGCGACAGGAAGGACTTCGACAACAACGATCTGCTCGATTGCGAACTGCTCGTCGTGGTCTTCGGTAATATCTGAGTTCCGCGCTGCATACCGAAAACTCCCACGTACGCGCATAATGTATACGTATTAGGCACAATAAATACTATGTCTCTCCATTCTACTCGTTATATTATACACCGCCGTATTAGTCATGCTATATTTTTATTTATCTTACTTAATATTATATGTATCCGTAGTTGATACAATCCGCTGTATCCGTAGTTGATAAAGTAGTGGATAATATAGGCGGGTTCTGGGACCGTTCAATTCTCGGACTAGAACCCGCTAATCGTAGAATGCAAATAAAGTCTTTTTCCCTAATCAAATTGCGTCTCTTTGTCGCGTTGAACCCACTACTCTTCCATGCGCGAGAAGATACAAAGATAACCGTTGCGTCTCGTCCGGTGGAAAACTTATAGATAACCGCGCGACCTCGAACTCGTCCGAGCTGGTTCGAGCGTGACGCGATCGTCGTCGATGTCGCGTCAGATCGCGGGACGACCGTCGAACCGCATCCCGCGAAAATTAAGGAATTTCCAAAAATAGAACGTTATCGGCCGGAAAACCACATCCGGTTCGGGGACTCGTCGCGGGACCACCACGACGACACGGGCGTCCAAAAACGGAACGTTATTGACAGGAAAACCACATCCGGCACAAAAATATCTCCCATCAGGACCCGACTCGCTTCCGACGACTGACCGGAAAACCACATCCGCCGGAAAACCACATCCGGGAAATCCAGTGGCGAGGGAAATCCAAAATGGCGCTCCCGCCCGTTTTCCCCCTCCCCTCCTCGCAAGCCACGCCCTCTTCCCCTCACCCCCTCGAGCCCCATGGGTTAGAACCCGCCCTATATGCCTACTATGGTTCAATTGGTGAAGGTTTGTCTTGAACAAGATGATCAAAGGCGAAATTGGCAATAATGGCATTCAAATCTTGGAGGGTAAATCTCTTATTTTCTACAATACAGTATATGAGAAAATTCTTAATTTCCACTGCCAGAGTTCCGCCTTCAAACATTATATGCCTAAAATCGTGGGGGAAGATTTTAGTGACATTAATATTGTCAACATTCATTAGTGCACTTTTGAAGTTAACCCCGTAAAATGTAGACCAAAACCCTCTGGCTTGTTTATTTAACCCAGGAGAATACACATCCTCACAGTGTTGAGTATGAGTTTCCATATTTCTTATGACAAAAAGTTCCTCAGAAAATCTTTCCTGAATACTTTGTTTATCTGCAAAACAAGTGCGACATGGTCTATGCGCATTAGCAACTCCTTCCTTAAATCCACCGAGATATGCAGGAGTATCTCCAGCAACAAAATTAAGGAAGCCTGTAAATTTCCTCTGTACATCTTTTATTTTCAATGAGATACCGTCCTCATTTCCAAGCAGTGCTAAATCGTTTAAGAAGTCACTCACCACTTTCTCTGCACCATGCTTTTTCACATTTGCATGTGAGGTGATTGCGAGAAGATTTATTGATCTGAGGGATGATCTTAACTCTGGGTAAACATTCCCTAGTGTCCAATAAAATATTGACAGTTTTCTGGTCTTGGCACCCAGTGGATTGGCAAACTCCACATCGTCATAATATACAATAATAGAAAGTGCCTTTTTGTCACGCTTGAATATTTTATGGGAGCGGTAGTAGGAACCATCCAATATAGTTCTTATGGTGCCATCATAAGGCTTTGGGTTATCCACACATGAGAGAACATCATCATTATGTAAATAAAATTTTAAATTTCTCAAAAAAGGAACCACATATGCATAATCCTTGCGGGTTACAAACTTAGCTTCCTTGGTCCAAACTCTTGATGGCCAAATTTCTTGTTTCTCGGGTCTCACCATACCACATTTATCAAGAAATGATTTTATCCTTGCAGAACTGCTAACTTCATGAAAAAGATCCAACACGTCACAGCTGGCAAACACTTGCAATATATCAGCACGGGAAACAGTTCTTGTTTCCTCATTAACTGAATTCAAAATCATTGCCTAGAAAGTAAAAAACAGGTTTATAAATAATAGTTCGAATTAATAGATGCAGTGTGAATTTTCCTGTACATGAAACATTTTGCTGTGAAAGGATTTCATAATCATTTATTTCACCTTTATAATGCTCATAAATTCTGTGATCAACTGTTGTGCTCCGTCAATGACCTTTTCTACTGTAGTTTGAGGAATACTGCAGGATTCTTTGAGATTTATTATAAACATGGAGGCATGCCACCGAAGTAAATCTTGCCTGGAAATGAACTGCTCATCATCTAAATGAAAAATAATATTATGTGATAACATATATAAGGTAATCAAAAATATAAAGTTAGTTCTATGGAGAGTTCGCATAAATGCAGAAGGATATAAAGTAAGTAAAATTTAAGGATGTATATTAGAAGTATCCCATTCAAAACTTCAAGCAGATTTATAGATTATTGCAATGAAATAAAAATCTGAAAATATATATTAAAGATTTCAAGAACATTAAATTTTTTAAATATTCATGTTAAAAAGTTAATAACAAAACAATAAAAAAATGTTTTTTTATTAAATTTTTAAATGCAAAGTACAAATTTACCGATTCTTTTCATCTTGGTAAGATTCAGGAATATCTACGATATCTTCATCTTGGTAAGGTTCAGGAACATCTACGATATCTTCATCATCGATGTTATTGAAATTCATGTGATGTTCTCTTTTAACATGTTTTTGAAACGACGACCATATCTTGTAACTGGCACCACAACCCGGTTGATTGCAATAAACGATAAAATTTGGATCAAATTTGTGGTTGCGGGATACATGAGATACAACTTCGTGTTCAGGAAGTGGCAAATAGCACATAGAGCAATTTGTGAGGGCCATATCAATTATGAATACAATTAGCAGTACTTAATAACAATAACACTTATAATTAACATAAATAATTATTGAAATGGTAATTATAAAGTTTATAAAGGCTGATGAAATATTAATAAATACTTGATGAAATCTTAATAAATATTATAAAGGATTGGATCAATGAGTGTGCGTTTTGCACGACCAGGCGGTAAATACGTTCTTGGTGCGTTAGCGACGATGTCACGTGTCATTGTGACGTAGCAACGAATCACCGAGCAACGCAAACAGTTGCGCGAACTGGCGGCAAACAGGCCCTTGTGCCGAGTGATAATTTGAAACGACCTGTCCGTCGGGCTGAGTATTTTGCGCGGTTTAGCTCGTCGGATGTGGATTCGAAAGAGACAGGTCAAGTAGAATGATCAAGCCAGCCTGTGTAGTAACGATAACAATAACTAGTCGTTTATTATAGGTCTACGTGCGTATATGTACAATGTGGTTTCCGGGGAGGTGTCTCCCCGTTAGACGCGGGCTTTCCCGGAATGGCGGGTTACCGGGCGATGAACGCCCTGCGGAGGCGCAACGTCTATTCGTGACCGCGTGCCCCGCGGAGTCGGTGACGTATCGGAGCGTTAACGCGTCGCGGTGATACGCAAGAAGGTAGGAAACTTCACTTGCATGCACCGGTGTCGAGATCACGGCTGGCCGGCGCCTCGATCGGCTGGCGCAGCCAAGAACGCTTGCCGGAGGCAAAGAACGCTTTACCCCGTTATACGCAGGTGATGCGAGGCGATAGTAGCTCGTGTTCGTTTGACGGGGTGCGGTGACGCGCGGACTAGATGGATGTTCGGTCGTACTGGCTGAGAACGCTCAGCGGAGGCCAAGAACACTTGACTCCGGTTGGACGTGCACTCAGGTAATCAGAATGAGTTAGCTCAGCTTAGCCAAGAACGCTCGGCGGAGACAGATAACACTACCCCGGTAATCGCTGTTGCTATCTCGGTAATTCGGAAGATTTGGTATCGGATTAGGATTCGGAAAGCTCGAGAGCATTCGGAAAAGTGATCCTGGTTCCTGGATCGCAGCCCTTATATACTAACGCACGTGGGGATCCGGGGGTAGCGGCGTCGGGGCGGCGGTCGGAAAAATAGCGGAGAAAAATACCCCCGACGCTACGCCACCTTCCGAGTCTTATCACGGCGGTTACGCTTATCGGGCCGCTTGTTTACGCAGGTTTATATGGCGCGCAGCGCCTGGTCTTCGCCCGCCTGATGTTCGGGCGGGTGGCATCGGCAGGTGTTGACCGGACTAGACGATGCAGAGGGGTGCATCGTTACAAATTATTTTGCCTGCTTATAATTTGTTGCTAATGTGTTCCAGTAGTGATTAAAGACAAATTATAAAGTCAATAAGTAGTAAGGCTTAGTCTGTGATAATTGTTGTGTTAAATTGTGTTATTAAAACGATGAAAAAGTTGGTGTTATGTGAGTTTGCCGGTAGGAGAAAAAAAGTGCAGTTTGAAACAGAGTCGGGAAAATCCGACTTGTCCTGTCTTAGACATGCTTTACTTAAAGCTAGTGAAACTGATAAAGACTTACGAGACAGAATGGCAAATAGCACTCAAATTTTTCAACATATCGATTTAGAATTGTGTCCCCAACCTATTGATATTGAAGAAAACGATACAATCGAAGATAAGTCAATATTGACTATTGTTTTCATTCCTAATACATTCACTGATCTACCAGTTATTAACTTGTGTGGAACATCACAAGAGAGATTCCTGGATTTTGACATCGTTAATGATCAGTGTGATGTCGATGAAGACACTCAAACCATTAGCGACTCTTTGACAGGAAGTCTAAATGAAGCTAGTAACAAAGAAGATACAGCTACTATACAGTTTTCAGATGTGTTTACAGAAACATCTAAAGTACAGTCTCCAGAAGTAACTACAGAAACAGCCAAAGCAAAATCTTCTAAAGTGTCTGCCCAGGTTTGTGAAGTTAACTTTTTGCTCAAAATCACTTGTGTTTTGTATCTTGGTTCGTAGGTGTTTAAAGATTGACTTTTTGAAAATAGGTATCAACTACGTTAGATTCTGTATCACTTCTAATGCTGCCGGAAAGCTTAAAATCATGCAGCAATCTGTTGGATCACATTAATGAGTTGATACGCATTTGTGCCACTCATCTGCTAAGTGTGACTAATGGCAAACCAACTTCAAAAGATTATACACAGTTAAGTATAGCTATGTGCTTAGAATATCCAGTTCTGAAAGATGTGGGTTCTCCGACATATTATGTAAGTAATGAACTATTTTTTATTGTGAAAATAATTTTGATTTACAAGTATAAATTTTAAATTCTTCAGAGATTAATAATTTTTTACATTCTTTCAGGGATCATTCAAGACAATGCTAAGTAATTGCATCCGGAACAGGCAAGCTTTTTTAAAAAGGAAGCTCTCAGATGCATCTAGTAGTACAAGGAAGGCTCAAAGGACAACTGTACAGATGTGTGCCCTGTCTTCTTCATATGTGGAATCATTACTCAAGTATAATGTATTTTTAAATTAATTAGTAAAATATTAAATGATGTATTTTATTACTTAAAGTATTTTATTTTAATTCAGAAAGTATTTTATCAACAGAAAGCTATATATTTTGACAATCTCAAAGGTATAATGTTTACAGCACTTCTGACTCTGTAACCGAGGATGATACAGTTACAGATATGCAAACACTAATGTCAAAACTAAAAGAAACCAAACCCTGTACAAGCAATCTGCAACACATGAAAATATTAATGTCAAAAACAAAGAAACTGCGCAGAGACTGGATTGTAAATAAAGAAATGAATGCTCGGTGCTCTGCTATTATGCAGCAGTTCCCTTATTTGAAGACCTCTGATTTGGTACGTGAAAACTGAGAGTAGCTGTAACCTTATTACTGCATATAACTATTTAAATAAAACGAACAAGTGACAGAATATCTTATAAATCCTTGTTTTGACCTAAATTGTTGTTTATTATGTTACAGTTAGAACATGATTTTGATTTGCTTGGTTTCTGGAAGAGCAGTGCTATCCAGAATCTTGAAATTTTGTTGGAGAAACTCAGCAAACTTTTTAAGATGGAAAATGCTACCGAGTCAGACAAACTTTCATTGTTAATAAAAGCTGAAAAAGCATTGATTCCGAATAAAACTTTCAGTTCATGCAAAGCTATCACCACATGTAAGGTATGTACAATTTTGCTATGTATTGTACACTGAATAAAGATTAACCTCTGACCCTAAGATATATGATAACATTGTTGTACCTCTGCTTCAGGTGTACGAGTCACTTGACATTCTTAAAACAGAGGAAAATGAATCTCCCTGGTCATCTTCTTAGATGGTTCCAGAATATCGCAAGCATTTATTGTTGCGGACAAAGAAGTAGAGTTGCCTGTGGACAATCCAACAGTTGCCTCATGTATTCAAAATCTCATGGGCATGTACTATGTGTGTGATATAATGTATCCTAAGTCGTATATCAACTTTTTGTATTTAATTGATTATGAAGTTATGGCTGTTCCTAAACCTAAGACACTTCCAACTAAATTTTGCACATTTGTTAAAAAGCTTAACTCAAATTAAGCTTTTCCATTTTCTCTTTTCCTTTTTTATTTATAGTCGCAAGTATATATACAGGGTGTCCCGGGTTTTAACCGACAAACTGCGGGAGCATATTCTACTAGTGGAAATAAGAAAAAATTCTTATATCGAGTTTGCTTAGAAATGCTTTATTACAAAGTTATAAACCAATATTGAAAAGAAATATGAGATAAGTAACAACAGAACATAGTGTAGAATTTGGAAGGTCGAAGATGTTTATGTTATGTGTATTCACATGTATTCATGTTCACTATGTTGAAACGATTCAGTATGATTGTTACTTTCACAACAGTAGCTGTTAGATTTCAATCGTCGTGTGAACTAGCAATTACTATCAGAATGCCAAAAGTGTTTTCAAATGAGGAATACACTGATATTCATTTCGTGTACGGATTCTGTGACGGAAATGCACGAGCTGCCGTACGAGAGTATCAACGTAGATTTCCTAACAGGAGAGTACTAGATAGATTTAAAGCAACGAATTACTAATTTAGTTACTGAGATGCAACAAAATTTTCAGGAATGTCGTACTGTAACAAATTTTGTACTACGTCGATGTCTAGCTTGTATCGATGTGCAAGGACAACATTTTGAAATGCGTCACTAAATCATTGCGTACATAATTTTTATTTTTGTGAAAAAATCCGTTGTTACGTATCTCATATTTCTTTTCAATATTGGTTTATAACTTTGTAATAAAGCATTTCTAAGCAAACTCGATATAAGAATTTTTTCTTATTTCCACTAGTAAAATATGCTCCCGCAGTTTGTCGGTTAAAACCCGGGACACCCTGTATATATATATCATTTAATATTAATTAAATCATAAACAAGTTCCGATGAGTTATTACAATAATGATAAAAGTAAATGTATTATGCAATATTTTTATATCATACAGTTATATACGTCTAAAATTTGTGTCCTTGTTATATTACATATTACATATCTCTAATTTGATTTGAAAATATAAAATTTAATTTGCAAGAAAACGATCGAACAATTGTATTATAACATTTACTGCACTTTTTCATAGGTTACTAAGAAGGATGGTCTTTCAGGTCTGTGACTTATTGGTGTGTGTGACTTTTCATAGGGCTGGAAGTGTAACTTACAAGGAAAGTCTCTCATATTAATAGGTATTCCTCTCCGATTTTAATGAAACTTGGTAGATTTGTAAAAGGATCCAAAATATTCGTATTTCTTCTTGACAATCAAACATGTTTAAGGAGTAAAATCTGCAATCTTCGAAAATCTAAATTTTCGAGGACTGATTTTACCCCTTAAACATGTTCGGTTACCGATAAAAAAATACGAATATTTTGTCCTGCTCTACAAACCTTCCAAGTTTTATTAAAATCGAAGAGGACACCTAATATGAGAGACTTTCCTTGTAAGTCACACACTTCCAGCCTTATGAAAAGTCACACACACCAATAAGTCACACACCTCCATCAGTATGAAAAATCACACACGCTAATAAAGTAAAACACTCATGCATGCGTGAAAAATTCACACACTTATAGACGTCTTGAAACGGCGGACACACATCACGCGCGATAAAGTGTGTGATATTCACACAGTGACTTCTAACAGTGTGAAGATATAATTTTCGCAACATTCTAATGAGGCTATCATATTACTGTAGAGTATGCAGAATATTGTGTTTTTTTAAAGAACTCGATACCTCTCCTGGTTGTCGAGATTTCAGCAAGAAATGCAGTAGAAAAAGGCGGGAAAGCGTCTCGACTTCTTCGCGCTCTCTCGCTTTAATAATCGAAGATATAATTTTCGCAACTTTCTACTGCAGCTATCATACTACTACAGAGTATGCAGAATATTGTGCTTTTTAAATGATTTCGATATCTCTCCTGGTTGTCGAGATTTCAGCAAAACATGCAGTAGAAAAAGGCGGGAAAGCGTCTCGACTTCTTCGCGCTCTTTCGCTTTAATAATCTATACTTCTATACTAATATATAAAGAGGTAAAGTTTGTTCCATTGTTCGGGGTAATCTCAGAAACTACTAAATCGATTTGAAAAAATCTTTCACTGGTGGATAGCTTAGATCTTCCTGAGTAACATAGGCTATGTGCAATCATCTTGCAACTTCTAAAAATGTGCGCGTCTTAAAAAAATACGTTCTTTATGCTTTATATTTTCCAAATATACTGAGCGCGCGAAGCGCGGGAGGAACAAGCGCCAGCTAGTTTCTACATATAATCTGTAATATATAATTTTCAATAAAAGGTATGTTCACGGAAATTTTTGTTATTAGTTGTTTGACTTTAGTGATGTTGGTGTTCCGCAAATGTTCTTTATAATAAAAGTGTCCCGTGACTTCGAAAACAGTTAAGAGCTACTAATTTAAAGAAATAAAAAATTTTTGATGTTTCTTATTTTACTTATAAATAAAATATTTTTAAATCTCAAGTTTACATGCATGCTCTGAGGACAAGATAAAAAGTTTCATCGTATGTGTGAAATGTATAATTTAGGAACTGTCCCCAAACTATTCGTTTATTACATATAATAGCGCCCAATGTATGCGGTTAATATAAGGAAAATTTCAAGGAAGAGTCCATGTGGTTGTCACTGATATTTGAACAAGATTAGTTCAGTTGTATTTCAAAATGTACAAGAAGACGTGTAGCTCAATTTGACATGCTATGGACATGCCATTCTTTAATTATCGATCTTCGTGTTTACTGCACGTAAACTATAACGGATGAGTAATAATAATGATAATAATAATAATAATGATAATAATAATAATGATAATAATAATAATGATGATGATGATGATGATAATAATAATAATAATAATGTTATCGTTTTATTCCGTGAACATTCCTGAAGACATTTGCGTGCCTGTCTAAAACATTCAGCCAATAGTTAATCAATACATAGACAGATTCCTTTCTTCTTACTATACATAGAATCTATAATTCAAGGTTCAAAACTCCTATATTTATTGTCCATAGCAGGTATAAAATTTATGGTATGCATATTTCGATATCCTCTATCCAACACACTACATAGAAATTAGAATTGCGCGACAACACTTGGGTCCCTTCCTTGTCAAATTTAAACGCATGCTTTGAGGACAAGAAAAACTTTTTATCGTCTATATAGATTGTCAATTGTTCAAGAACTATCGCGTTTTCCTGCCTCAATAATCGAAGAAATTCCACTTGTATAATTCTAATGTGCCAATTGCAATAGCACCGAGCAGGTCAAATAATAAACTGTTGGAACAATATCAATATCTTTAACGGTTGACTCAGTAATAAAATGTGTATCAATTGCAAAATTCTGTAAGAGATCTGTTACAGTACCGATTGGCTTTGTCTAAATATGTTTGCGTCGAAGTAGGACAACATGTTATTGCGATGTACATAAGCTGATCGAGAGAAGACCGGTGCGAGACCGGGAACAGGATTCGATAGCGAAACGCGACCGTGAAAAGTTAGCTTGACTGAAGTCCGAATAAAGACTACTATCCATTATTACAAAGTATCTATTTAATTTTTGACCACGAACTATTATATTTTCCTTACATTAAGTTATATATGTGCTTATATGAACGTAACGAAGAGGATTTATATATTTGTGACAATTCGACGATACTTCCTAAGTAGCAGGCAAATATTTTTTAAATATGTTGTAAAATAGTTTGAAAAATATTTTAAAATCATTTTTAAAAACATTAAAATAATGGGTTAAGTCCCTTTTTATTCATTAAAACAAGGAAATTTTAACGTTTGAAAAAATGTTTTTTAAATGTTCAAAAACTGATTATTTTATATATTAAAAAATATTTATTTCAAACATTTTTAATAATATTTAATATAATGTTCCATATATAAGTACATATATATTTTTTTATGTTTATAATAATATATCTTATATATTTTTTTTAAACTCTTTTGTTACATTAATATTCTGTTATGATCATATTTCATCATTATTATGTTCTTCGGTTATCTCATCTCCGCTGTCAGAGCTAGAGTCAACCATGGGAGGTTGATTCTCATTCTTTCTTGGTCTGAAATGTTATAAAAATATATATCAATATTAATAAACAATATTATATATGTAGTAAACACTGCATTGTAAATGCTTTATAAGTATATAGAAAATATATGTAATTGTAAATTGTAAAGGGAGAAAGAATTTATATAAATAAATTAAAAATAATATATCACAATATATGTATCTCGCGCAAAGTACATGCGCGATAAATGTCTTACACGTAAAAAAAAACCTATATGTAAATTAATTAATTGGCTTTTAAATAAATCACACACACACACAACATACATTCTGTTTTAAAGTTAAACAAAAAGAAACTTAATTTCTCATTCATAATACGCTCTACAATAATACTATTAAATTAATTCAGAAACATTTAATATAACTTTAAGAAACTGTACCTGGTCGAAGGTGTAGCGTTGTTCGGTGACTCCTGGATGACAGATATGGATCTCGATCGCAATTATAGTTGCTGGTGGACGTCGACGTGTGTCTCAAGTGCGCGTCGCTGCGATAAGGGCTTGAACCCGTTTTATTTGTACTTCTCGAGGTTGTGCTACTTGTGGAGACACCGACGTGAACTCTTCTACACACAGATTCGGCTCCGTTGTAGGTTGAAGAGTAAGCCAGTGCTGAGCGCTAAAATATGATTAAAGTTACCTATACACTATAAGGCATCTTAAGGAAAGTTGAAAAGATACACACATAACTTATATGCATTCTGTAGAGAGCATTTACAAAAATGTACATACATTAGGATGATGTACATACAGGATAAATTAATATATGGTATCTTGTGTGCATGTGTGATCTAACCAGGTTATGTTAGACAGGTTATATTAAACAGGTTATATAGACTGCGCGTTCGGCTGAAAAGTCGTACAAAAAATAGAAAGAAAATAACATATGTTAAATCGTAGCTCTGTCTTCATCCATTAACTGTCTTCTTCCCCCACCATACGTACGTTAGACAAAGACAGAGCTACGATTCTACAATTGCTGTCTCTTTCCTATATTTTGTACATTTCCTTACTTCAGAAGAGATAGGAATCTATATATCTTACATCTATGGATCTATCGTGTTAGATACGATGTAACAAATTATTATAAATGCTGTATGCTCGTGCTGCAGTAATGTATTACGTTTATGCAACGTAACATGAAAAATCATTTAATACACTACTGATACACAATATACTAATATACATAATAACACATAACATACACTGATGTACTGATATAAATGCTGTTGACTTACCTTTCAAAAAAGTGTGTAAAATCTTAGTTTTTTATTGCTCGGCACACACAGCTAGAATACGAAATAGCTAACAACTAACTCGCAGTTACTAAGTGGCGAAATCTGGCATCTCTGATTGCTCTGCATTGTTGCTAGGCGCGAGCGCGAGTCGCGCATGCGCCGCAAACGCAGTAGTACTCTGCCTGCCCGCATTCCGCACAAACCATATATATTTATCTATAGTATACGTAACGTTGGACTATAGCCATATATGCGCTTTGCGGAATTCAGCTTCTATCCGCGAAAAGCGGGTAGAAAAACAGAAGCTGATTTGATTTTTAATAAACTATTAAAAATTATATATTTTATAATGTTTAAATAAATAAATAAATTTTATATTTATAAAAGACTCTATTAATTATACTTAGTATTTTTTAAATCAATTATCGATATACTTCGAATACTTACTTATTATACATTGTACATATATATATGTTTTTGGTACATTTCAAGGACATTTTAAAAGACCTATATACATGCATATAGTTAAAAGCATTAATGATTATTTAATAGATATAGTTTGGTTTAGCAGTAAACTATATCGTTTTTTTAAAAACTATCAACGATTTAGTATCTATGGTCTATTTCGAGGACATTGATACATTGACAGTCAAAAGGTTAATATGAGAACATATAGATGATTTACATATGGACAATTATGAGGACTTGGATATATAAAATTCAATGTTTTATATAATTCAACACGGTTTGTCTTTAACAATGTCATCATGTAGCTATATTTGATAACTATATCGTATTTTCCAAAATATTAAGATGTTTCTGTGTATGGGTCTTTTCGAGGACATTCAAATTGTAGTGATAGCGCGTACACACGACGACACTTTTTGTCTCTAGATCGAGTGTATACATTAAGTGTCGACGTGTGTACAGCGCTTGAGACCGTGTTGCTAAAGAAAATTGTACCTGTAATGACACTAATCTAGATATAAGTGTCCGCTCTAAGTGTCATCGTGTATATGCGCTATAAGAGATACCGCCTCATCAGACTAAATTAAATTTGCACTAATCAAATAATTACCGTCTTGAAACCTTAGTGAATGTCAAAACTTAAATTCCAAAATGTACTTAATCATTTACGCGTCAAAATTAAGTTCAAAGGCCCCGAAAATGCCCATACATAGAAACCTGCTAATATTATAGAAAATAAAATATACGTAGTAAATATATATGTATAGTGATATTGCTACCGACAAACGAGAATAATGATTTGCAGTCTTCATATCCTTTTCGCGTTACAAACTTATTAAAACACGAAAAAAACACAACTGGAAGCTTGTTTTTCGACCTTATCTGGCAATATATTTTCTCTTCAATTTCACAACGTTTCGATCCCTGGTTTGGGCCCTTTTCAAGTGACAAATTAACTTTACATTAGCTCAGACATTCTTACGCAAAAACGATGACCTGAATAGCACATGACAAAAATATTTCAAAGAACCATTACATATATAAAAGTAAAAGATTATTAAAACACAACAAAGGTATTGAAACTGGATGTTTTTGGACCTGATTATCGTCAGGTCCAAAAAGTTGCAGTTGCAATACTTTTGTTTTTCGAATTCGCAATTCAGTTCTTTACATGTTTACCCACCGTTTGTCCTTAGCAATACAAATAGATATATTTGTAACCATCTTGTATGTTCCATAATATATACAGGTTTCTATGTATGGGCATTTTCGGAGACTTTGAAATTAAATTTGAAGCTTAAATAATTAATTATATATTTTTGACTTTAAGTATTGACAATCACTAAGATTTCAAGACATTAATTGTTTGATTAATACAACTTTAATCTACTTAGATATTGAGAATGAAGCTCGCAATTTCCGTTGAAAGTCCCCGAAATTGCCCATACATAGAAACCAGCCAATATTATGGAAAATACAATATAGTTAACAAATATATCTATATGGCGATATTGCTACGGACAAACGAGAATAAAGATTCGGTGCCTTCGTATTCTTTTCGGATTACAAACTTGTTAAAACAAAAGTATTGCAATTGTAGCCGTTTGGAACTGACTATGGAATGTCTAATTTTGTATATGTTTCAACAGCGTTAGTCCTTAGCAACAAATAATAATAATATGGACAAACATATTGAAACATATAAAGAAATGAGTAATGTAGAGTCAGTTCCAAAAAGTTCCAGTTCCAATATCTTTGTTTTAATAAGATTTTAACGCGAAAAGAATACGAACACTGCGAATCGGACGAGAACTGGTACTTTCAACGTGGTATGGATGTTGGCTTACGAACACTGCGAATCATTATTCTCGTTTGTCTGTAGCAAAAACACCATATAGATATATTTGCTAACTATAATGAATTTTCCATAATATTGGCAGGTTTCTATGTATGAGCAATTTCGGGGACTTTCAACAGAAAATGCGAGCTTCAGTCTCAATATCTAATTAGATCAAAGTTGTACTGATCAAACATTTAATATCTTTCAATCTTAGGGATTGTCACTACTGAAATTGCAAAATAACTAATTAATTATTTAAGCTTTAAAATTAAGTTCAAAGGCCCCGAAAATGTCCATACATAGAAAATTGCTAATATTATGGAAAATACGATATAGTTAGCAATATAATTAGAAAATATTTTTACATGGTGATATTGCTACAGACAAACGAGAATAATGGTGCGGTGCCTACTATTCTTTTCGGGTTAAAAACTTTGATTTTCTTTGATGTCTCCAAATTATACCATGTATAAAGCAGTATTTACATATATTTGGTTTATTATGAGGACTTCACTTTGGTAGATTTTATGTTCTCGAATGTTACCATTTAAAAAATCTATAATTTTGAGGACAGTCCTTAGAATATACCATATAGAAAAAAAATAATGAGGACGGTTCTCGAAAGTGTAAAATCTCCTCAAAATGTACCATGCGTGTCAAAAACTGTCCTTGAAATATACCAAAAACATATATATATATATATATATATATATAAAATCACGGTCACGATATAAAATATTTATGTATGTTCTGATTCACATGAATTTGTCTACTTGAATTATTATGACTAATTATTATCACACATACATGCCAGTATATATAGTGCGTCATACACGTACATAGAGCAAAAATTTATGATAAATATAACAATAACAAAACCACTTAAAATATTTTTAGAGATTAAATAAATATTACAGAAATATTTTAAAATTTATTATTATAAATAAATACTTAATGTGAAAATTAAAATTAACTAAATATTAAATAAACATTAAATAAATGTTTTCTCTAAATTACTATTTTAAACGAATATGTAATGTAAAGTAAATATTTAGTAAACATTAAATAAATATTACTTTTTGTAATTAATTGTACAATGTACAATTAATGAAAAATAAATATTAAAATTACATTTAAAAAATATTGTCTGCTACTTGGGTTGTCCATACTTATTCACATTCATCTTTGCTCTTCGTCACATCGAGATTCGAGATTTTGTAGAAAGGTATGTACATACATCCCTAATAGCACAAAATATTTGAAAAGATTTAATATATTTCAAAATATTTTTGAAGTATTTTAGAAAGATTTTTAAATACGTTTTTTCCAAACTTTGTTAACATAAATTTATAACATATTTTTAAAATATTTTAGAAATATATTTGGACGAAATATTTTATTATAATATTTTGAAATATTAATGAAACATTTATATTTAATATTTTTGTGATAATTTCAAAAAATATTTAAAAAATATATATTAAAATGTTTTTAAAATATTTTCAAAAAATGTTGGCATAATAGGTTTCAAAACATTTTACAAAATGGATTTAAAAATATTTTTAGAATATTTCTTGCAAATATTTGAATAACACCATTTTATAACGTTTAAGAAACATATTGTTGAAATAAGTAAATAAGATTTTGGGAGCTTTCAAAATTATATTGGGTTGGCCAAAAAGTAATTGCGTTTTTTTCCAATAGATGGACATACATGTCTTGAAATGTAACTAACTTCATTCTAAACCGCAAATTCATTATGTAGGTTAACAACTCACAGTTCAAGCTTGTTTTACAAAAAGAAAGTACACGATTTCGTTAACAATTGTTTGTTTGCCGTCGATTTCAAAATGGAAAATCAAAAAGAACATTTTCGTTATATTTTGTTTTATTACTTCCGAAAAGGGAAAAACGCTGTGCAAGCTCATAAAAAGTTATCTGATGTATATGGCGAAGATGCTTTAAAACTGCGGCAGTGTCAAAATTGGTTTACTAAATTTCGATCTGGAGATTTTAATGTGAAAGATGCACCACGCTCAGGAAGGCCAATCGAAATTGATGATGACAAACTAAAGGCACTGATCGATTCCAATCGGCGTTTAACGACACGAGAGATTGCTGAGAATCTTAACATATCGAAATCGAGTGTTGAAAACCATTTAAAACGACTTGGATACATTAGTAAGCTCGATATTTGGGTACCACATGAGCTCAAAGAAATTCATCTCACTAAGCGTATTGACATTTGCGATTCTCTTTTGAAACGTGAGGAAAATGATCCATTTTTGAAACGTATGATAACAGGCGACGAAAAATGGATCGTCTACAACAACGTCAAACGAAAAAGATCGTGGAACAAGCGTGATGAACCTGCTCAAAGCACTTCAAAAGCAGATATTCACCAAAGAAAGATTATGCTGTCAGTCTGGTGGGACTTTAAAGGTATTGTGTATTTTGAGCTGCTTGCAAGGAATCAAACCATTAATTCAGACGTATACTGTCGTCAACTGGATAAATTAAATGATGCCATCAAACAGAAATGTCCAGAATTGGTGAATCGCAAAGGTGTTGTGTTTCACCATGATAACGCTAGACCACATAAAAGTTGGTCACTCGTCAAAAATTGTTACAGCTTGAACGGGATGTGTTACCACATCCACCATAGTCGCCAGACCTGGCACCATCAGATTACCATTTGTTTCGTTCTTTGTAAAACACCTTGAATGGTAAAACCTTTACTGCTGATAAGGATATCAAATCGTTCTTGGAATTGTTTTTTACTGAAAAAGATAAGAACTTTTTTGAGCGCGGAATCATGAAGTTGCCTGAAAAATGGCAAAAGATAATCAAACAAAATGGACAATATATTGTTTAATAAAGTTTTTGTTTCCCATGAAAAATTCGCCTTTTATTTATATAAAAAAAACGCAATTACTTTTTGGCCAACCCAATATTTCGTAATATTTTAAAAATCTTTCTATAGATTTTTTTGTAAATATTTCGATGAAATGTTTTAAGGTGGTATTAAGTGATATTAGATTCTTGAAAGCTTAAAACTAAGTCAATGTGTAAATGTGTATATATGTAAATATTAATTACAATATTAAATAATATAATCATAAAAATTTTGCTGAAAATGTAATTACTATATTTTTAAATATTTTCGAAATATTACGAAACAAATTATTAAACATCTTAAAATATTATAAAACATATTTTTAGAGCTCCCAAAATCTTTTATAAAATTACTATAAAATTATTGCACACACACACGCACGCACAAAATAGAATAAATATTTTATTTATTAATACAATGTGAAATATGAAACAGAAAATTTTAATGAGAACTTTTGGGCACTTTGTCGAGTGCTAAAGATGAAGTATTGTCCTAGAAACGTACGCTCTTGTCGAGGCTCCGCGCCGAGCGCCGCGCTCCTTAGTTACAGGCATTGTTTGGCACGTTGCTAGCGCGTGAGCGGAAAGAGAAGAGAAGGTGAGCAGTGGCCGTGAGTCGTGCAATCCCGCCAAAAGTACCAAAAGTGGCATCGGAATACTTGTAATTATTCGTGCTTGGAAACGAGAAGAGAGATTAACGATATTTGATAAAATTTGTGCTCAAAGTGGTTTTGCAAAGAGAATACTTATGAATACATCCCAGTGAGAAATGACTCGTCGATCGACGTCGAAACGATGTCGAATCGATGTTGATTTAACGGTTGCGACATCGATTCGACATCGTTTCGACGTCAATCGACGAATTATTTCTCACTGGGATATACTCATGTACAAATTATATATTTATTTCCGCAGATTTGTTACATAATATCAACGGTTGTTACATAACATCAACGGTTGTTACATAACCTAATTCTGAAGGAGGTTAACCTTATCAGACCTACGCTATAATAACCCACGAGGTCGGCGGGTTAATTGAAGGCGTCTTCGTCCCAACCGAGACACCCACAAAAAAAAGAGGTTAATCTTACAACGATTTGTAACTGTCCTTAAACCGATCTGTAAGTAAATTATAAAATATTTATACGTCACTTAAATGTTAAATAATCGTTAACATTCAATAACTATATATAAAGTTATCGTAAATGTTATCAAAACCAAATAGTATAAATAATAAAAAACTATCAAAGGCCAAATTCATTGTTGCATTAATTACTAAAATTTAAAATAAAAACAATGTACTTTTAAGTTTAAAAAACATTACTTTGTATAGGTTGGTTAGTGATTATTGCATAAATGTGTGAATACGATGTACTTTTCAAACTGTAGCTTCAAGTCGTCAAATCTAGATTTCTCTGAAATGCAAAGTTAATATCTTATTTTGAGAGAGATTTGCTAAAAATTAAGATGTGAGTACCCGCGAGTATTGAAATTTGCAACATAAATAAGAGATTACTTATGAAAAACTATATTATTTCGAGAATTTCCTTCTTTCACTCTCATTTCTTCTGTAGATTTAACTCTTATCAGTAGTTCCAATTAAGTTATTCATAATTGATGTTAGTCTAGATGTAAAGCTACTTAACTTTCTTTTTTATCCCCACTTACTGTGAATATAGTCAACTGCAAAAATTAATTTTGAGTTAATTTTTACATATTTTTAAAAAATATCATATGCGTACTATGGTCTTCTAGATATTTTCTCCTTTCATGTATAATGAAAATGAACTAAGGGATGGATTTTGATTTATAATGTTTACTCTATGAGGTGAATCACTGATGTTGTAACACCAGACAACACCAGTTCAGTCCCATCAAAGGCTGCGTTCCGATTCCTCTCCAGGGTGCTCTCCCTCTCTTTTTATCTTATTCTTGTATCTTTCTGACTCCAACATAGCGGGTGCACCTGGGTAAGGAATCGGAACGCCAAAAATGATATATATGTATGTTGTGACTGATGAATGTTGCACTTTATCATTTTTAATGAACGCATATAATTTTCACATAAATAACTGTCATCTTTTTATATGTATAATACAAGTTAATCATTTTGGATTTACAAGTAATTGAATATATAAACGATTTTTTTACAATTTCATGAAATGATCATTTTTAATTGATGACACAAAAAAGAAGACTCAAACTACTTTCTAAGCAAAATAGCTAATATAGACAAGACTAGCAAAACCTATTTGCAGTGATATTTTCATTGATAAAGTGAAACGTACAAAGCCTAGTTTTTCTGCACTTTGTGTATTGCATAAGAAAGTCGGCTGTTTGAACTCTAGGTTTTAAAATCACTGGTATGATTTTACTTTTTCACAATTACATTTAAAAATCAGCATTTTAATTTTTTTTTCTTTATTTTTGTTAAAGTAAATTATTTCGATTTCCATTGAAATAATTGGCGATATTCGAACAATGTCGGAAAAAAGAGATTCTCCCTTTTCAAGAATACATGTCTGGCGTAAAGTGGCAGAATGTAATGCTGCATCATTGAGGAGAATAAGCATGCGTGTAAATAATGAAACTGAAAACAACTCAATAGCTATGGACGTATTCACATCCGAAGTGAATGTACCTGCAGTAGATGATGCACATTCACAAACATATAATATGAGTTCAAATGGTATTAGTGATGAGGAATCTACGGACACGCTTGACGATGATTTTACTTACAGATATAGTCCAAATGAATCTTTGAATTCAATAAGTGAAACTTAAAGTCTCAACCGGTAGATGAACCATTAATCGAGGAAAGTTTCGTACTGAACATTAAAAAATGGGCAATTGAGTATAAAATTAGACACAATGCCTTATCTGCATTATTGAAAATTTTGAATAAACATGTTCAAACGGAAACGTTTTGTCTCGATTCCCGAACATTATTGCGGACACCACAATCTACTGAAACAGTTATGTTAGCTGGTGGAGAATACTATCATTTCGATTTTAGAAATGCTATCATGAGCATTATAAATGAAAGAGTAGAAAACAAAAATGATAGTACTCTCATAAATATACTAGTGAATACTGATGGTACTCCTACAGGCAAATCTAATGAAAAGGATTTGTGGCTAATTTTATGTAGTGAAATAGATTCTAATACTGTATATCCAATAGGCATCTATTGTGATAACGGAAAACCAAATGATTCAAATGCTTTTTTAACTCCGTTTGTTAATAAATCTGTAGCATTAATTAATAATGGTATAGAATATGACGGAAAGCTGTTTGAAATTAAGATTGAAGGACTTGTTTGTGATGCTATAGCAAAAGTGATGGTCTTGTTTGTGATGCTATAGCAAAAGCGATGGTCTTGTGTATTGCACACCCTACAGGCTATGATAGTTGCACTAAGTGCGAAATTGAAGGCAGTTATGAAGACAGAATATGTTTTGCAACCGAACAAAATACAAGGTTAAGAAGTGATAAAAAATTTAAAGAATTTTTTTATAGTGGCGAGTATCAATATAAAGAAACAATTTTAAATCAAATACCTCGCTTCGGATTAGTATCAAACGTACTGCTCGATTACATACATTTAGTATGTTTAGGTGTCGTGCGAAAACTATTGTTGTTTTGGACTCAAAAACCAGTACAGTTTAAATTATCTACAGCTGATAAAAGTATCATATCAGATACATTGATAAGTTTTCGCCAATATCTACCTTCCGAACTAGCAAGAGCGCCCAGAGCTTTAAAAAGTGTGAAGAAATGGAAAGCAACAGAATATCGACAATTCTTACTTTATACAGGAGTAATTGCATTAAAAAATGTTTTGAGAGAAGATATGTACATAAATTTTATCACATTACACGTAGTAATAACTATTTTAGCAAGTCCATATTTTTCACTTTTTGAAGATTATTTGAACTACGCAGAGGAACTTTTGAGATATTTTGTAGATACATTTCAGTTGATTTATGGCAAGAAATATATTTCACACAATGTGCACAATCTTCTTCATTTGGTCAACGATGTTCGAAAATTTGGTTATCTCGACCGTTTTAGTACTTTTAGGTTTGAAAATACTAACTACAAGATGAAAAATATGATTCGTAAGTACGATAAACCATTGCAACAAATAGCTAGAAGATTTTTCGAAAGTCAGAATGTTGCATTTGAAGAAAGACGTATCCAGAAACAACACAATAGTGTTCGCATTTTTGAAAAATCTCATAATCAGGGGCCTCTTACTCATGAAAGATTTACTGCTCAATATAAGAGGATGCGTTCTAGCTGGTACTGCATTTCTGTGGATAATTGCAAAGATGATAGCGTTTTAGTTGATGATGTCTTTGTTAAAGTTTATAATTTTGCTGAATATGATAATACTTTTTATTTGATTGGTAAACAATTAGTACCTGATTCTGAAGTATACTTCAATCCTTGCATATCTTCGAGGTTGAATTCAAACATTGTAACTTTGGATAACGTATTAAAAGCGTGGCCTTGTGATAATATCGAAGCAAAATTATGTAAATTGGTTCACAAAAACAAATTATATGTATTTCCGCTTTTACATACACATTGTAATTAACCCTTTCCTGTGTCCAGTGTGAGCGAATGAGAACCTGCCGGAGTATAGGGGCGAAGTCGTTTTTTCGGTGCCGAGTTTTAACAACAAAGTAAATAATTTTCGTTTCCGTGTACTGCCGGCCGTGGCATGCGTTTCTAGCGTATATATCAGTTATTTCTTATCTCGTTCCTTCTCCCCGATGCCTTGGTGATGACTTCGCCCCGGTCTCTCCTACTATGAAAATAATTACGCAACGGAATAATATTATTTTGTAATTCCAGCGTTTATTAAAAACTAAATTTAAGTAAAAAGAAATTTAAATGAGGTTTTTATTTAAAAAAGTTTTAATAGCTATTCATATTTGCTAATATTTATATCTTATTTTTCCGCAAAATTTTCAAAAAATATAGATGATTATTTCTCTACCATATTTTAATGTAATGTACGTTTTTCTTTGTGCAAAGTACCACATTTCGTTATTTCTGCATGTCTTTCTGCAGGCTTTATGTTCCAAACATAATCTCTTTAATAAATGACATCAGAGTATTGATCCATTAAGTGTTTTGAATTGTTTCAGTCACCATGTTTTGATTGTAAAAGTAAAAATTTCATTTTCCGCATAACAATAGTACATATGAAAGGAAACATTTTCACATGGGTTTTGATTCACAAGAGCTCTTTTCCAACATGAAGTCTAATATGTTCGATAATTTGTTAATTTAAAATTTGAGAAACATAGTTGTAGCACTTATTTTATTTTTCGATTATATGCAATATTTTGACAGTGAACTACGTTATATTTAAGAAATATGTATAAAGGTGCGTCTACACCAAAGCAAGTTTTCCCGGCGGGTTGACCCACCGAGTTAGCTCGCGGCAGTGTAGACAATTGCCGCGAGTTGCGGGTTATCTCGCCGGGTGGTCCCGCGAATAGGTAGTCGGTCGTCATCAAAGGATCTCGGCGGGACGACGCGCGATAGTAAAATTTGAGAAACCTCCGTTGCATCTATATTTTAAATTTAAATCATTTTGATCTAATTTCAAATCTTTGATTAAATCACTGCTACTATATCGCATTTTAGCTTTTAGACTCGGACGAACCCAAAATCTTCGCGGTCGAGCTGTACTTTTCTTTTTTTTTTTAATTATGAAAGCCGCATAGGCTGTGAGGACTTCTTCCTCGGACCACATTTTCTTTTAAACTGAGCTCACACTCGAAAAATATTGCTTCGGTGTAGGCACTCAATGTTTAGAGGGGAAAGATTGTAGCGGGTTTTTTGTAACACGCGGGATAACCCGCGGTAACTTGCTTTGGTGTAGATGCTGCTTTACAGAAAACCCGCTACAATCTTTCCCCTCTAAACATTGAGTGTCTACACCGAAGCAATATTTTTCGAGTGTGAGCTCAGTTTAAAAGAAAATGTGGTCCGAGGAAGAAGTCCTCACAGCCTATGCGGCTTTCATAATTAAAAAAAAAAAGAAAAGTACAGCTCGACCGCGAAGATTTTGGGTTCGTCCGAGTCTAAAAGCTAAAATGCGATATAGTAGCAGTGATTTAATCAAAGATTTGAAATTAGATCAAAATGATTTAAATTTAGAATATAGATGCAACGGAGGTTTCTCAAATTTTGCTATCGCGCGTCGTCCCGCCGAGATCTTTTGATGACGACTGACTACCTATTCGCGGGACAACTCGGCGAGATAACCCGCAACTCGCGGCAATTGTCTACACTGCCGCGAGCTAACTCGGCGGGTCAACCCGCCGGGAAAACTTGCTTAGGTGTAGACGCACCTTTAGGTTTAAATTGGCATCCCGAACAAGATGTATTCGAATTTTCAGTTCAATTTATAACGAGTTCAAGTAGAACGAAAAGAGAAGTTTTATCAGCAATTTCAAGGTTATTTGATCCATTAGGTTTAATTAGTCCCATTTTAATTCGAGCAAAGCTTATCATACAAGCGACGTGGGCAGCCAATTTAAACTGGGACGAGCCATTGACAGCCAAGCTTCAACAAGCTTGAAGTAATTACGCAGAGGATTTGAAAGATATAAATACAATTAAGGTACCTCGCAGAGTGATTTCAGATACTGATAGAACTCACGTTTATTTACATGCATTCTGTGACGCATCACTAAAGGCATACGGAGCCTGTAGTTATTTGCAAACGATACACAATAATAACGATTCTCATTCAGCATTACTTTGTTCGAAATCACGGGTCGCTCCTATAAAAAATAAAACGATTACCTTGCCAAGATTAGAACTTTGCGAAGCAGTTGTCTTAGTCAGATTATTAAAAAACTTCATTGAGGCTCTCAAAATGAATTTCGATGGAATATACGCATGGAGCTATTCTACTATTGTACTTGCGTGGATATCAAATGATCCGTCACGTCAAAAAACGTTCGTTTCAAATCGAGTTGCAGAAATTCAGTCGTTTCTTCCGTCGAGCCATTGGCACCATGTTAAAAGCGAGGACAATCCTGCGGATTTGATTTCTCGAGGCGCTAATCTCGGGGATTTAAAACAATGTAAGCTTTGGTGGCAGGGCCCCGATTGGTTGGCGGAGATTGACGGTCGTTTGCGAAATGAGATGTAATTGACAGATCTTTCACAAGGAGAGATAGATGTAATTAAAGCTGAGGAAAGAGCAGAAACACGAGTTTTCTTAAACATTAACAATTCTAAACAAATAATCGTATCTTTATTAAATAAATATTCTTTGTTAGGTAAAAGTTCAGAAAAGGTGACCCCCCCTCCAATGACCTTGACCTTGACATATGTTGTCAAGGTCACCCTCCTGAGTGACCTTCAAGAGGTTTTAGCCGTCGCTCATTGTTTATTAAAAAGTTATTAACAAAAAAAGTTTAATGATTTCGCACGAATTTTTAGTTGTCCACGTGAAGCAAGAACATGATATTGACATATATGACAAAGGTCACCTTCCCGAATAACCCGCACTAGGTTTTAGTCGTCGATCGTTGTTTATGAAAAACTTATTAACAACAGAAATTTCGAAAATATAATAGTTATTTTGAATATTGAAAGATATAAACGACGAATATGTATATGAACGAAGAAAGGAAAGTCATTTAAAGCAGTGAATTGTTAATATATAGAATAGTTTCTTTTAATATAAATACAAAGCATTCTTCACTTTAACCAAAAGCACAAACAGTTAAATACAAAGTATTCTCTGCTTTAACCTAACCTAACCTAATCTTGGCGGAGAGGAGCGAAGCGTATGTGTTCTGGGTTCCAGTTTCGGAAAATAGAACCGGATTAGGTTAGGTTAGGTTAGGTTGAGTTTCTGCAAATTTATCCTATTAATAATAATATTGCTAAATAAAGTATATGAATCTGAAATATTTATTATTTTTCTTTCTTACTTTGTTCTTCTTTTGTTAATAACTTCTTAACAAACGAGCGACGGGTGAAACCTTCTGCGGGCTACTCGGGGAAGTGACCTTTGTAATATATGTCAAATTCAAGTCCTTACTTCGTGTGAAAAATCGGAAATCCATACAAAACCACTAAACTTATTTTGTTAATAACTTTTTAACGAACAACGAGCGACGGCTAAAACCTCTTGAAGGTCACTCAGGAGGGTGACCTTGACAACATATGTCAAGGTCAAGGTCATTGGAGGGGGGGTCCCCTTTTCTGAACTTTTACCAAACGTAAACGTGGATATATTTCAATTGACGAAATCCGTAACGCAAATCAATTATTGATTTTAGAAACTCAGGGAGTTTATTTCGCAGACGAAGTATTCCATCTCAAGGCTGGAAGACAAGTCAAATCCAGCAGCAAGTTGTTGTCGCTTAACCCATTTATTGACGAAAGCGGAATCCTCAGAGTGGGCGGCAGGATATAAAATGCAATAGCAAAGTTTGACACAAAACATCCAATTTTGTTGCCATCTAATAGTACGTTTACTCAATTGTTATGCGAGCGAGAACACCGCAAATTGTTACATGCGGGTCCGCAGACGTTACTGTATTCAATTCGCGAAAGATATTAGCCCATTAAGGGAAAAAGTATCGCGAGAAAGGTTGTACACGCCTGCACAATTTGTTTTCGTAATAGTCCGAAACCATTATCTCAAATAATGGGACAATTGCCATCTGATCGGGTCACTCCGGGACGTCCATTCTATGTAATGGGAATTGATTTTGCTGGACCGATTACAACATTAGTCAATCGAGGTCGCGGAAGAAAGACCAACAAATAATATATTTCCTTATTTATAAGTTTCTCAACAAGGGCGATACACATTGAAGCGGTTAGTGACCTTAGTTCTAACGCATTCATAGCCGCGCTCAGGCGTTTCGTAGGACGTCGAGGATGCCCGTCGCGAATTTTTTGCGATAACGCTACCAATTTTGTTGGAGCGCGAAACGAACTTAGCAAAATACATCAATTTATAAGGGAAAAGGCCAAGGAAATAGATGACGAATTTTGTATCCCTAAAAACATAGAATGGAAATTTATTCCACCAGCATCACCTCACATGGGGGGCCTGTGAGAGGCAGGTGTAAAATCGTGTAAATTTCATTTGAAGCGCGTTATAGGTCAAAGTCTTTTAACATTTGAAGAGTTGACTACACTCTTGATACAGATTGAAGCTTGTTTGAACTCACGTCCAATCAGTCAATTACTGTCTACTCCCACAGACCTGCAACCATTGACTCCCGGTCATTTCATTATCGGCGAAGCATTGGTAGCTGTTCCCGAAGCGGACTTAGATAACATACCGATTAATAGACTAGACCGCTGGCAATTAGTCCAAAGAATTACGCAGGAATTTTGGCGCCGTTGGAATAGAGAAATACCTAACATCGCTGCAAGGTAAAACTAAATGGAAGGCCGAGAAAGCAAATTTACAAATTGACGATATCGTTTTAATTCAAGACAACAATTTACCACCTTTAAAATGGAAATTAGGTAAGGTAATCGAAATCCATACAGGTTCAGATGATAAAGTTCGGGTTGTTACGTTAAAAACTGCGAGCGGAAATTGTAAGAGAGCAATCCATAAATTATGTAAACTGCCTACTATTGATATGTAAAATTAATTGTTATTAACTGGTGAGCGGTATGTCTAGATTTAAACGTTCTCAATCGACATGGATCTCCGAAATCCAAGCAAAATAAAGGAAATCATGAGACAAACATGTTGTCCCAGTGAAATTCGGGAATCGAAGTAATTTAGTCAGTCTTTGTTCGTTCTCTCACGAAATAACAAGATCGTTGAGAAGAATCCAAGTAACAAGTCGCGATCTATCGATTGTTAAACTTTACTTTGTGATACGAATTAATAAACGAACAGGAATCTATAAAGGTTCACAAAAGCCACACGATGCTAATATCTTTTTTGAAAAATTTGTTGCAGATAGCATCATATCCAATAGAGCATTAGAATCATATCCAATGGAAACATTATTTTTCGTGGCAAACAAAATCCCAATACGTTTGAGAAGTTTCATAGCTGACGCACCAGCTAGAGCTTTTATTTTAAATCATCGCAGCCATGTATCTTGCCAACCTTGTTCTAAATGCCAAGTTTCCGGTGTATATACGGAGAGTCGTGTCGTCTTCAGTGGAATTGATCATGCTCCTCGAACAGATGAAGAGTATAATAGATGCTTAGACGAGGATCATCACAAAGACGGTGAAAGTCCATTATCATCGTTACCGATGGGTATGGTTTCACAAGTACCCTTCGAATACATGCATCTTGTATATTTGGGTGTTGTAAAAAAACTTTTGCTGCGTGGATCCATGGTAAATATTCGCGGCTATCAAAATTGTCTGGAAGATCTATCTCTATAATATGTGAAAGATTAAATATTCTTAGAGTATATTGCCCTTCCGATTTCGCAAGACGTCCTAGATCTCTTGATGTTTATTCTAAATATAAAGCAACCGAATTTCGTCAATTTTTGCTATATACGGGTCCAGTTGTAATGCATGGTCTATTGGACGAACGAGTGTATAAACATTTCTTGTTTTTGCATGCTGCTATTAGAGTTTTAGTTTCGAAATCACCATCGAGGCAACATTTAAGATTTGCAGAGCTTGCTCTACAAAAATTTCTTCTTCGTTGTGACATTCTTTATGATCCAACTTTTCATACGTATAATGTTTACGGACTTGTTCATCTCACTGACGACATCAAACGTTTTGGTTCTTTGGATTCATTTTCAGCCTTTCCTTATGAAAGTAATATGTAAATTTTTAGGAAATATTGTAGAAAACCAGGTCAACCTCTTCAACAGTTTTTTAATAAAATGGCAGAGAAACGAGTCCATGATATAAGCGATAATCGTGAAGTTGATTCCTCTATTCGCGCGTCTATGTCGTATACTAATGATAGTAGTAATCGTCCTTAGTACCGTAAGATTCAATTAACGGAATATCATTAAGTACAGATGAACGCGACAATTGCTGTATTTTACATGACGGATCTATTTATATCGTTTTTAACGTTATTGTGGAAAATAATGCCTATTGTTTAGCTGTAAAGAAATTTTTAGAGATACATAATTTTTACGATGTCGGTATGGAATCGTCGGCTTTTCGAGTATATAAGTGTACAACATTTAGCAGCGAGCTCTTTTATATTGATTTGGACAAAGTTAATTCGAAATGTTACAGAAGTTTGGAATTGTGCATCGATTGACAATGTTGGAGAGAATCATTTGGAAACGTTGCAATACATAGTCGCTGCTATTATACATAGTGAGAAGATGTAAGATGTACTTTTTGTGAATTTTTGGATTTTTATACTTTTAGAAGTTCTAGAATATGGTATTCTTCTTTGTTGCATCGTGTTTTATATACTTCACTTTCTCTTGTCATTCCATTTGTACTTTGCATTTGTTTTTTTCAAACATTTGCAAATATTTGTTATTGGGTAACATTTCATATACTCGCTATTCTGTTGTCTTAATCCTTTCCTCATTCTGCTACAATTTCCATTTGCTTTTTCTTTTTATAAGTAACATACGTTACATTTGTCATCAATCTTCCTGCTTTCGCTGCTGTTGGTTTGTGATTTAAATATATCTCGCCATACTCGTCAACGTATGGCTATAATTTTAATATATTCCATCTTTACTATAACGGTATAAGAATATAAGTTTTTACATAAAGTTTGATATTATATATTAAATGCTCATATTAAATGCTATGTATTAAATAATAATCTTATAATTTAATTTTCTTCTATATTATAATTATATATTATGATTATAATTTCAATATTTTTTTTAATACTTTTTTCCCTTTTATAAAAAAATGTAATTATTGGTTTAAAGCTTTTTGTTAAGAAAACTATTTAAAAAACTCACTTTGCTTTTAGCTGCAGCTATATAAATTTTATATATATAACACACATGTACCATAATATCGTACTATAGTATATTAATATACTTTGTACTCACAAGCGAAGATGTCCGAACGACCGAAGCGAGTTACCTCGAAACCATTACGATACGTCACGACGTCTTCGGATGGAGCTCCTCGGAAGCGGAAAAGGGTCAACGCCACAGCAATCAGTGCTGAAGATGTCCAGGACGTCCAGGGTGACGTCCAGGACATAAGGAGGACTCTTCAAGAAAATCCTATTTATTTTAATAATAAAAAGAACAATAATTATTCAACACATTCATCTTCGCATACATACATTCCACTAGACAAAAGCATTCAATCACACATCTCTCAATCAAACACAAACATTCAGTCACCTGTAATCGTTCAATCAAACACGAATTTTGAATCACACGCTCAATCGGACACGAACAATCAAATACATATTCACACTGAATCATACATAACCCTTCAACCATGCTCATCTCAATGAGTGTCAATCATGAAACTCATTACAAGCAACACAATCACTTACACAAAACTCACTGTCTCATAGCACTCACGCATTACACGCAACACAATTACTCACACAAAACTCACTATCTCATAACACTCACGCATCACAAACAACACTCATACAAGATTATGATACACCTTACGTCGAAAGGGCCGATAATAATTTTATAGAATTTCAGAACCAATGTAGAAATTTTAGAGATGTATCTTCTCGAAATTGGAACAACGACATTGGAGGAACGACGGCATATGGTTATCCATTACAATCAATACCACATTCATCATCGGCACATCATTTGACACAATTAGAAAAGCCGGACATTCAGCACATTTCTATACATGTATTTAACTGTTACTATTTTTTAGGAGAGTTTATTAGGAGAGTTATTTTTTATTATTAATTAAAAATACTAAATATAAAATAGATAAAAAATACAGAATAGTGAGTAGGTATATAGGGCTGGTTCTAACCCATGGGGCTCGAGGGGGTGAGGGGAAGAGGGCGTGGCTTGCGAGGAGGGGAGGGGGAAAACGGGCGGGAGCGCCATTTTGGATTTCCCTCGCCACTGGATTTCCCGGATGTGGTTTTCCGGCGGATGTGGTTTTCCGGTCAGTCGTCGGAAGCGAGTCGGGTCCTGGTGGGAGATATTTTTGTGCCGGATGTGGTTTTCCTGTCAATAACGTTCCGTTTTTGGACGCCCGTGTCGTCGTGGTGGTCCCGCGACGAGTCCCCGAACCGGATGTGGTTTTCCGGCCGATAACGTTCTATTTTTGGAAATTCCTTAATTTTCGCGGGATGCGGTTCGACGGTCGTCCCGCGATCTGACGCGACATCGACGACGATCGCGTCACGCTCGAACCAGCTCGGACGAGTTCGAGGTCGCGCGGTTATCTATAAGTTTTCCACCGGACGAGACGCAACGGTTATCTTTGTATCTTCTCGCGCATGGAAGAGTAGTGGGTTCAACGCGACAAAGAGACGCAATTTGATTAGGGAAAAAGACTTTATTTGCATTCTACGATTAGCGGGTTCTAGTCCGAGAATTGAACGGTCCCAGAACCCGCCTATATTATCCACTACTTTATCAACTACGGATACAGCGGATTGTATCAACTACGGATACATATAATATTAAGTAAGATAAATAAAAATATAGCATGACTAATACGGCGGTGTATAATATAACGAGTAGAATGGAGAGACATAGTATTTATTGTGCCTAATACGTATACATTATGCGCGTACGTGGGAGTTTTCGGTATGCAGCGCGGAACTCAGATATTACCGAAGACCACGACGAGCAGTTCGCAATCGAGCAGATCGTTGTTGTCGAAGTCCTTCCTGTCGCGTATCGCCCTCGGGGCGTCGGAAGGATCCTCGACGCCCGCAGCGGCGTGCTTGAAGACGCGCAGTTTTGCCTCGACTCGTCCGACGACGCTGGCCATCGTGGCGATGACGCGCTCGGCGCAGTGCCGCAATCCGTACAGATAGCGAACCGTCGGAGCGAACAGGGCCAAACGACATGAAGGAATGTCCAGGCGTATGGTTGGCTGACCGTTGCTGCTGGCGAAGCGTATCGTCAGGTCGTCCATTCGCATGGGTGGAGGTACGATGACGTGCTCGCCGTTAGCCCGCGTGAGGTAGTCGCAGACGATGGCTCTACTGTCCACCAGTCCTTTCCACATCTCGGCGTTCACAGTATCTCCTTGCCGGTAGTGTCCCCATCGCGACGTGCACGGTCGCCGTGTCCAAGGTCGGAGGGACGCCTATGCCGATCTCCAGATACTTGTAGCCGGTTCTGCTGAGGTTGTATCTGCGGCTGAGCAGCCGCATGCGCCGTACGTCGACATTGGACATCGCGGCGAGGTTTCCCCACCTAAGATATGAGATTCTGATTAGATATAAAAAGATATAAAAAAGATTGATAAAAAGGTCGTGGAGACTCATTGACGCAACTTACACGCGACGTCGTTTCTTCATGGAGCTCCCGTTCGCCTCCGAACTAGGAGCGGCGTTGCCCATCTGCTCTAGCGGTGCCTTGATTTGATACATCGCGCAGTGGACAGGACGTGGGTCTTCTCCTCTCAGATTAAGGGTGCTTGACTGGCGTATTCCCAAGCGAAACGCTGATTATATATTCTTCTTCTCCCATGTAAAGGTGCGTGACGTAGATGGGAAAGCGCGTGTGATTAATCAAACGCGACGCTCGAACGAGCGAGTCGAGCGAGCAGATCCCACAATTTCCGTAGGATATCTTCCCTAGGACACGTCACGCCGATCGCGTCGAGATCGAACTCCCCGGACCTCGTCACGGTCTCGGTGAACTCGTTGTACGCGAAGAAGCGATCCCGATGAACGAAGTAGAGGTGTCCATCGGTGTAGCGGTAGGCCGTGCACGTCGACGACGGTATACCCGGGAAAATGGTCTGCAGCGTGTGGTACCCGCGAGCCGTCATGTTACATTCGTCCATTTCCAGTACAGCGTAATCGTTGTATATGACGTAGGTGCGACCCGTGTGCGAGTTCAGCGCGGCGTTGATTACCGCGTTGGGCGGAAGCCCGAGATCCGTCATACGTCGCGGCCACGACGCGCGTAACTCGAGGGTGGGATATTACCCTGATGGATAAGATACCATGTACACCCAACCATCGGCGAACAACACCAGGTCCCCCTTGACCGTCTGATACGCCGCCGACAGGCGCGTGACGGTCTTTGACAGGAACCTAACGTAATCCCTCAGGAAGAACGGCCTGTCGACGATCTTCCCATCCAGGCCGATCGACCACGCGTACTACCCTTGCGTGATGAACAAGCGCTTTCCCAGCACGAGCAGGGTGTCGATGTCGCGCCAGGTGCACGGATCGGGCGGTTCCGGCGATGCCGTCGTCGTAGTCGCCGGCGTCGTAGTCGTTTGTACGACCGTAGGCTCGGCGGGCACCGCGGTCGACGGCTCGTCCTTCGCGGCGCCGTAGAGATTCCGCACGGCGAGAACGTCCTCCATACCGAGCACCACCGGCCAGTCCACGGCGGGTGAGTACGCGTACATAAGCGAGTTCTCGTCCGTGGTGTGCGACAGCCCCAACGAGTGACCGATCTCGTGAACGAGCTTTCGCAGCAGATGATGCGAATTCTGCGGATTGGGGGTCAGCGCGATGTGCCACGCCTCACGGTGGTCTATGTGCACCTCCGACACGTCGTCCCGGGCCCCTGTTGGTAACGTCGCGTGAGCGAGCACCTTGCCCGGTCCATCGAGGTCATCGGGACAAACGGCGCCGCCGTACCTACGGTCCAGCATCGTGTGCCTACCCTCGCGGAACGCTATGATGATGTCAGGCTTGTTCGTGTCGCGCGAGAACGTCAGCGACGAGTTCGCGGCCCAGATAGCGAAGGCGGTCTCAGCCGTTCGCAGGGTAGTCCGATCCGCGAGTTGGAAGTTCCACGTGAGATTCAGCCTCGGCCACCGCAACGGCGCGACGCCGAGCCGGCGACTCGGCGCGTCGCTCACCCCGCAGCGTGGTCTAGCCATATAATGAAGCGTCGCATTGTTCAGCGTATCGTCGACCGGAAGGTGGTAGTACTCTGGAAACAGCGAAATCGCGTGACGCAGCTCGTCGTTCGTTATTAGGGATCGATCCGCGGTACTCTCGAGATAGCCGTAATGTCGAAGAAAATTCACGGCCCCGTCCCTGCTCCGGTACTCGTCGTACGCGGAAGCGAGCGGAAACGCGATAAGGAGGAACGCGACGACGGCGGAAAACGACATCACGGCGATAAGACCCAGCGCGTACGCTTCGCGCGAGCACGGCGGTGCGACTGACGTCGCGCGGGGTGGCGATCGCGACGCGACGATCCGTCGCCTCACGAGGATGCTGCACCGATCCGATGACGCTCGGAGGACACCGGCGCGCGAGCGCGCCGATTTTGGCTACCTCTCGCACCCATGAGAGGAAAGTCACAGGAAATTGACGGTGGTTTTCCGTCATCTCTCTTTAAATATAACGCTCTATGCAGCGCGTTTTACCACAAACGATTATATTTAAGGACAACTCAATGCCTAAGATACTAGTCAACCGCGCGTTTCCTGCAACACGCTCCTTGCAATACACGACGAAGCGCATCATGCATCAGTGCAGAATATCGTTCGCGACAGAGTGCAACAAAAAAACGATGGAGAACATCACGGACGCAGCTGGTGGAGTGCACGCCGCATCGGTGATGCTCACCGATACGGCCGAAATGTTGACGAGACGTTTACATCACGTAGCGCGCAACATAGCGCGCATCAACGCAGAGTTTGACGTGCATACTACGACGTACATGATGCAAGACATGTAAGTACTAAACTATTCTTCCCATCCTAGCGTATATTATTGTGTATTATGCGTATATTATTGTGTATTATGCGTTTTCTAGGGGTTTATTACGAACGTATCTCCTGGGGATGGCGGAAGTAATGAGGCAGCAAATACTGTTCCTGGAGGCGGTGGATCGTGACGTCAACCTAAATATCGGGACTGACTACATGCTCGCTGATACACCGCCTCCGGAGTAAGTGCAACCGACCGCGCGCACGTTTCGCTAGAATAACGCTTACTTATCCGTACTCTCTTTTCAGACAACCGTGAGCGAAAGAGGACCACGCATGTTTATAATCTAAATCATTTATTATATAAAGTTTTTGTAATATGTAATTCATAATATACGTAATATATGAGTATAAGCTTAGAAATATATATGTATCACTAAACAGCGATAGTCTCTCTCTATTACGTATCGCGCGGTCGACGATCCTTTTGGCACCACCACGCGTGCAGCCTTAGCGCGTTCTCCAGCGCGCAGGTCCCGCTGTGCTCGCAACAGCGATACGTCCTGGGATCGCATCTCTCCAACTCGCTGAGACGTCCGATGTCCGCGTAGTCCTCGTCGATGGATCTGACGGTCACGCGACGTTCGCCGACGAGGTCGCCCAGTATGTCCTCCAACCACCGCCTCTTCTCCGCACCCTTAACGTAGACGAGCGCGTTCCCTCCTTTGCCGGATACCGCTCTACGGATTAGAGCGCTCGCGAGTCCGTAGCTCGCGGTACCGTCCGTCCAGCGTAGGCCGTGGTGGTTGGCCGTAAGCCAGTGGACCTGTGACCTCTCCTCCTTAGTCAGGCGGCTCCATGGCACCGGTGCGCGGAAGACGTAATGCGCTAGCGCCCGTTCCGCCGTACGCAGCACGGCAACTTCCTTCACCGCGAAACCGCCCTTGACGATGAAGCCTTGTAGGTCAACGAATATAAGTTCGTCGGTCATGGTTACGACTATACGACCCGTCGAACCACGCTCGTAAGCGGATTGTACTCTACTACACGATCGTGAAGTATGAGGCAGGAAGCCGTGGTCTCGGGCGGGACGTTACGCCTGCAGTCGAACTCTATGCGTACGTCGACGGTGGCGCTCTTCACCGCCTCGTTCTGCCTAGAGCAGTCTATAACCACGAGCGGACCGCAGTGCAGGAACTTGCTCATCGTCAGCATCGCACCGTCATCGTCCCGATCGAGCGCGTAGTACGCTCTGCGGAATCTGGTGTACATGTCGTACAGCACTGCGTACCGATTTTTCGTAAAGTCCAGATGCATGTCGTCGTAGGGGTAGAATTTCGAATTGAGAAACAGCTTCACGTTGGAGAGGTCGCATTCGTCGAACAGAGAGGCGTCCTTCGTCCCGACGTTCCTTCGGCCGGTCTGCAGTGCGAAGATGACGTAGCGCGGCTTTTCCAGCTGCGTAGCCGCTTTAACGGCCCAGGTGTGCGCAGTCGTGCTCTGCAGAAGTGGGAACTCGTACAAGTCCCACGAGTGAAACGCCATGCTGAGAAATCGCCCGCTCTCGAGGGTGCGCAGCAGCCGTAGTTTGTTGATCTCGTTCAGGTAAACGTGCGGCATGCGCCACTGCACCTTGTGCAGGTCTATCTTCGGTTCGTGTTGGTCGCTTGACAGCACGACGCAGTTGTCGTTGCGCGCGCGAATCAGAACGAGTTCGTGTCGCGCGTTGATCACCACGCGTCTGTAGTCCTCGCAGAAGCCCAGCAGCATCCCGAGAGGGACGCAGAGGTTGAAATCACCCGGTCCCGACATGTTGTTCACCACGCTCCATCCCGCGTTCTGCAGGATGTTATTGTGCGCGTGAGTCAGGGACGCGTAGTTCTTGAGCGTGCTCGTGACGCCGACGTTTCGGCTCCTGTCTATCTCAACGTCGTTGAGCTCGTAACGAATCTCCTCGAACAGGAACGCCGCGCAGTTGTTCACCAGTCGCGCTAGGTCCGTGTGCGCCACTAAACCTCCCTCTCCAGTTGACGTCCCGGCGCTCGAGAACGTACCCTCGATGTACAGGTAGCTCTCGCAGGGCAACGTGTACAGATCCTGCTGTTGTATGGGAATCCTTATCTCGTCGCTGTACCCAAACGAGGTGTTTGCGTACGGGTTGTACGTGTGGGTCTCGAGGCCGACTATGCGCTCGTCGAAGACTGGTTAACCGGCGATGTCGAGCACGTCGGCCATCGTCGACGGCGTATCCCAACGAGCGGAGCAAGGCGACGTTCTCAGCGCTCAGCAGCGCGCCGTTACCGCTCGCGCGCGCTTCCCCGTGGTACCTCTTCTTCCGTCCTCGTTACCACCCCGTAGAACGAGCATAACACTCCGCTCTACGCAGCGCGCAACTGTCGCACGTGCAGGCGCACCGTTATCTCCTCGCCGCGGAAGTCGATCGGGCGACCGTTCTGATCAACGACGCGCACCGTGATGTCCGTGACGCTCCGCGCGACGAGCGGGAGGTAAATAATCTGGCCGGGTCTCTCGGACAGTTTATATCCCGGTGGCACGTTAGGTGAGAACTCGTGTATCGTGTGCGCCGGTCTGTCGTTGGTGTACGCTCCCGCGGTGACGTTGTACTCCAGGCGAATGACGTTCACGCTCATGATGTTCACCGGTTCGTCGGAGGCGTACCACCTGTTGGATCGAAGAACGCGGGGCGAGAAACCCAAGAGCGGGCCGATGGTGCCGGGTAGAGCGAAGTTCACCCTGTAGGCGCACTTTATCTCGCTTCGCATGGTGTTGTCGTTCGCGCGTAGAGCGAGCGCTCCCTCCCCCGCGCTCTCCTCGCCGTCGTACATGTCGTACGCGCCGAGATAGTCACCGTCGTCGTCGTCGTCACCACCGTCGAGGCCCTCCGTCACCGTCGCTCCGCGTCGACGGAGCAACGCGTTCCTCAGGAACTGGCTTATGGCACTGAGCTCGTAGGATCCCTCTGGAATCGTTATCAACGCGTCCTTCTCACCGAAGTAGAATCTGTTGTTGGTAGCGACGACGTTCGGTATCGAGTTGTAGGTTTCGAAGTCCGCGAGACCGAGCTCGTAGCGGCCGTCACTCAGATCGATGGGTGGGAAGTAGCTCACTGTAAGGACGCTGCTTCTACCGGTCAGCGTGAGCGTCAGCGACATGGCTACCACTCGACGTTCCGGAGAAAACGCAGACACAACTGCCCGCAGATCTGCTCGTCGTACGTCTGATAGCGGTGACGATTGTACGCGATCGTCACGTCGCCGCCCAGATAGCGCTTGAGCGCTCGCGGTGGTCGCAGGTTACCAAAACCGTTGAAGTAGACGGCCCTGTCGCCCCTTTTGGAGTACGCCACCCAATGGGTCCCAGGTCCCGCAGAGTCGTCGAGGTTCACGACGCCGCACTCGTTGCGACGAGCGCGCGCGGGTAAGGCGTCGCGCATGAACACCCCTCTGAAAAACGGCACGCGAAGGCGCGCGAGCTGCGCGCCCGTCGTCGCGCCCGGTGGCAGTCCTAGCGTCGACGGGGACGTTTTTTTTTCCTAACGCGTCCGCCACTGCCGGACGCACCGCGCCCAAGCGCGTACGGCGCAAGATACAAGCCGCGCCCTTCCATCGCGCGATTGTGACGTTGCAGTTCCTCCAGCTGACGGCGTTTGGCCTTGTTGTCGTTCACCGCCTTCGCGACCGTGGCCGCGCCACCGATCAACGACCCGAGCGCGCTCAGGACCGGCAGGAGCGTCAAGAAGCCGCCGCGTTTCGCTATCGGAAGCTCCTCGCTGGTCTCTTGGTCGCGGTCGTCGTACCCCTCTTTCTCCTCGTTCTCGTTCCACCAACCGTTCGCTTCCTTTTCGCGCCCATTCCGAGTTTCGTCTTGGCCTTCATGGCGGCCCATACGGCCGCCGTAGCGGCTCTCTCGCCGAGGCTCGAGTCGCCCGCCCAGACGCGATCGCGCGCTCTGTCCGCGAGCATAAGGTCGGCCGCGTGCCGATCGTCCGTCCGTCGCACAGTGGGCCAGGGGACCTGATTCCGTGGCCAAAAGTCAAATTTTTTACTTTCAAATTTGTACTCAAGTATTAGGCCATTGTAATCTGTAATAGTTAAAGTATTTATATCATAAGTTATTTGCTACTTAATGAAATCCCACTCTGTTGACAGTTACGCAAAGTATAAAAATGCATTTTAAGTTCTCACGTACTTTTCCTTCAAATATTTCATATATTTATAACTCTGTCATTAATTTCAAAATGTTTGCTTTTTCTCGTTCATCCTTAGACATACACATATACAAAAAATAATAATTGTATTTAACAAAGTACTTTTTAGTTAAGTTCAGTAGTATTGATGTTTACAAGTAATTAGTACTTTAGTAAAGTATCTACTGCGATTTGATCGTTCTCCGGCGTTCCTCTAGTTCCCGAAAAATTACACATATCAGTGTGTTCCTTATAATGTGTACTTCAAGGTAGAGGTGCCCATTTTTGCCCATTTTCATAAATTACGCTAAAAATCGCAAATAACGGAGCCAGCATCCGAGCGGCAAATATCAGTTCTGATCGTAGACACATATGAATAGACGGAGCATGCAGCTAAAAACATGTGCCTGGATGAGTAATATGACTGCGATAGAAACAGAGATTGTATGCATTCTCTCTCTCTCTCTCTCTCTCTTTCTCTTTTCGCGCATGCGTACATTGTTAGTTGCATGTACAAATATAGCAATTTATTTATGTATCATTTGTTTATCACGCGCGAAGAGAGAGAGAATGCGTACAATCTCTGTTTCTATTGCAGTCATTATTCATTTATCGAGGGATACGCCGTAGGAGGGCGTAGGCAATACTACGTCTATGTATGTACATGTCTATGGTCCTGACCGTACCAGTACCGCTCCGCGCTCTATAGAACAATTGCGGCCGCGCCTCGTCGTGTATCGTTCTGCTTTTAACTTACTTTCCAGCTTGCGTTTACTTCGCTTTTTATCATAACTTTAAAACTATCATTTTTCCTTTCCTTTTACTCTTTTTTCTTGTAGCCCTAATTATATTGTGCATATAATGGCGAAGTTTACTAAAAGAGAAATTATTGAGTTTCTAATGACAAATGATCTAGATTCAACTATTATTTACATTGTGTCGAAACTGAATTTGAATATTGAAAACATCCCGAGATCAGAATTAGAATCTTTAAAAGTCGCTATACGGACCCTCAAATCTAAACGCAATGCGAAATTTCAAGCCGCGAAAAGAATGTCAGAAAGATTTGAATCTAACGCTGTCTGGCTGAATTCCGATTTTTCTATTCCTCTTTCCATGGCACAACATTCTGCTTCATCTTCCCATTTTGGTCGCCCAGTACTTGCGTTTACTAAAAAATCAGAGCGTTCAAAACGTCGCGAAGTTGCCAAAATTAGTACTAAGCTAAAACATGATCCCGTAAGAATGATAATGGATTGTCAATACGCAGCGAAACAATCTTCAAATACAGACTTGTATACCGTTCTCGATAAAATTTTGGAAAGTTCAGAAACACCAAAAAAAATAAGGAAATTATTGAATGAACCAACTATTTCATTAAGGAAGAAAACTGCACAAGAAGCTTTAGCGTTCTTATTTGATAACTCGCTTTCTAAGGAAGTATATCAAAATATGCGTTTGGAAACAAAATCATGCGGAGCAAATATTTGGCCACCGTATAACGATGTTAGAACTGCTAAAGCAGAATGCAGCCCACCAAAAGAAACAGTTTCTATTTCAGAAAAAAAAGCAGAGACCACTGTTCAATCGCTGCTTAAACACACTACAGAAAGAATTATAAAGTTACAAGCAGAAGTGATTGTTCAATATATGCAAAACGAAGGGGTTATGAAAATAGAAACAATAATGATGTGTTCTTGGGGATTTGATGGAAGCTTCAATTTTTCATGTTTTAAGCAAAACTACAAATTGGCAGAGGAAAATATATCTCAGAGTGATCAAAATTTATTTATTACCACAATTATTCCATTACGATTATCAACAGCAAACAATGTTATATTATGGAATAATAAAGCATCTCAGTCTCCAAGATCTTGTCGTCCTCTTACAATAGAATATACAACAGAATCAAAAGATGTTGTTTTGAAACAAAAACAAAATGTGGAGGGTCAAATAGACAGATTAGAAGTTCTCGAAGTTCAATTGGATGAAGATCATTGTATTCGTATCCATTTTTCTTTATTTCTTACACTAATAGATGGCAAAATATTGAATATTATTACAAATACTAACAAGTAAACCTACCTTTGTGTGACTCGCTGATTTCAATGAAACTTTGTACACTTGTAGAGTAGGCAAAAATAATAGACACGTATTTTTTTTATCGGCAATGATCAACATTAAAGGGGTGAAATCGACCCCCATAGTTGAGGGTATTAGGGAGTCGTTAAGGTGTTTCGCATAGAAGCAATGCACCGACAACATGAAACCAATTGCAAAGTGTTTCTTAAGTTAAATAGTGAAATTAACATATTCGACTTTCCATACATCAGTGTTGCGAGGGGTAAAACATCCCCCCAAAAGGTTTATTTTTACAGTTTTTTTAATATAACAGAAGAAATTATTAACTGATTTTAATGAAACAAAAACCAAATTAAAGAGCATGAAAAAATAAAAGTTACGTGTTTTTGCTTTTTTCGAAAAAACCAAAATAAAGGGGTGAATCACCCCTTAAAATGAAATTGTCTTTTCTTGTATTGAAATAATTTCATTCGCTACTTTAAAATGTTTTTTATGTTAAATAATGAAGTTTACATGTCCGACTTGTCATGTACCCTTGTTGCGAGAGGGTAAACCATCCTTCCCACAAGGAATAATTGTGACGACGAGTAGGTGACCATAGTCTATTCACATTTTTATCTATAGTCTGATCTATCTATCTAAAAACTAAAGCTAAAGCTAAAGCAGAATACTATTATTTTTTTCGTGTATTTTTTGTTTTTTAATATTTTTTTTATTTCTAACTGTAATTTTTTCACTGTTTTTTAATACCTTTTTCCACTCATTTATTGCTCGCGTTTCGTTTATGTATATTTTTTATTGTTTATAATCTTTACAGTAATGATATTCAAAAACAATTCATTAATACATAAAGAATTTGCACACCAAGAACACTTTATAATTGCTATATCATTGCATGACGCACATATGGTTTCGCAATTTTTAAAGCAATAATCTACGGGATTATCAAACTCAGGTGGTTTCTCCTGTAAATATCCGCTTTTGTACCACAAATATTTAAATACATTTATAAACCGAGGAGAAGATAATTGGTTATGAATAAGCGATTGAAGTATAATAATGTTGTTTCGCAAATGTAAGTTCACATTGTACTTGTACAAAAGGACTGTATCAGAAAAATGTTTAATATAATTTTTCCAGATCCTGAAACCGAAGACATCAAGAGGTTGAATCATTCCGGTCATTCCTGCAGGAATTGTTAAAATTTTTACACTCTTTGATAATTTGTCTATTGTTTCAAATTGTCTCGAATTTTGGCTACTCCATGAGTCTAAAAGCAACACACTATTATCGTTGCTATTAGGAAGATAAACATTTGTAAACCATGTTTTTACAAGGTTTGTTGTCATCTTACCTGAGTTTGAAGGTAATGCAACAACATTTTCAGCCTTAAAAAGATTTAGTTCCACTTGAGGTCCAAATTTTCCATCCTTTTCCTGGAAAATAATTAATAGCGGTGATAAAAGAGAACCACTTGTTGATATGATGGGCTGAATTGTATAACTATGAGTCATAGAATTTATTGATTGTGTTAGTGTTTCAATTATTTTCTGTCCTCGGAGAGATAAAGTACGTCCTGTGTGCATTTCTAAATTGAAACCCGATTGATCAGAATTAAAAACATTTTCTGCTCCAATTAGTGAAAGTTCCGTTTTTACTTTTTCTACAAAATTATTAGCCTCTATTTTTAATTTATTAATGTCTGTTAAGTTTTTCTGCGTTATAAACTTATTTATTTTTCTAGAAACAATATGGTGCTTCTGTTTGAAATTATGAATCCATTTATCAGATGCTTTAAACAAATCTTCCGATAATTGTAATTGATTTCTAGCATTCAGAGCCCATCTGCGAATATCTAAATCATGAATTGGTAAAGATTTTTGTAAAGCATCTTCAAATTGAGATAATACATATTCTGATAATTTTTTAAATTTTTCTTTTGTATTTCCGCCTTTTGAAATTTCCTTTTCCCATTTATATAATTGTTGCTTTGATGTAATACGTTTAAATCTGGCTTTAACTGTTGCAAACTTTAATTTATATTTTTTTCCTGATTTCCAAAATTCTATAACTTTTCGTTTATATTCTTCATCCAAAACTTCTGTTAATTCGATAGGTGAATTTTAATTAGAAGTCGCAATATCTTGAATATAATCGTTATCACCATTTTCCTCGATTAAAACTGCATCCTGAAGAACACTTTCGTCTTCAAAATTGAGAGTAGTATACGTTTCTATAAATAGAGATTCTTCAATGGCATCTTTTATCAGATTCTCTATACGAAAACTGAATCTCCTCTCATCTTCGCTAATGACAGATTGAAAATCATATTGCGGATGATCGAAGGCTGTTGCTAACAATTGCAAAATATTCTTTGGATTTAGCATCATTTTGCAGAACCAGAACTTTAGTAAAAGAATAGCAAATCCGTGTTCTATGAGTCGTCATGTGCCTATTGACATTCGCGGATGAATTCGCTCACGAGAAAGTAAGTAAGCTAGGTCCCACTGATATCTAACCTCTGATCCCCACTACTAGCGGAGTCGGCAGCTCGCGGTGGACCGAAAGTGTAGGTGCACACATATCCACGAGGGTCTCGCTGTGTGCGTGCCTGCTAATACCAATAGTCGCCGCAAGCTGCCGACTCCGCTAGTAGTGGGGATCAGAGGTTAGATATCAGTGGGACCTAGCTTACTTACTTTCTCGTGAGCGAATTCATCCGCGAATGTCAATAGGCACATGACGACTCATAGAACACGGATTTGCTATTCTTTTACTAAAGTTCTGGTTCTGCAAAATGATGCTAAATCCAAAGAATATTTTGCAATTGTTAGCAACAGCCTTCGATCATCCGCAATATGATTTTCAATCTGTCATTAGCGAAGATGAGAGGAGATTCAGTTTTCGTATAGAGAATCTGATAAAAGATGCCATTGAAGAATCTCTATTTATAGAAACGTATACTACTCTCAATTTTGAAGACGAAAGTGTTCTTCAGGATGCAGTTTTAATCGAGGAAAATGGTGATAACGATTATATTCAAGATATTGCGACTTCTAATTAAAATTCACCTATCGAATTAACAGAAGTTTTGGATGAAGAATATAAACGAAAAGTTATAGAATTTTGGAAATCAGGAAAAAAATATAAATTAAAGTTTGCAACAGTTAAAGCCAGATTTAAACGTATTACATCAAGCAACAATTATATAAATGGGAAAAGGAAATTTCAAAAGGCGGAAATACAAAAGAAAAATTAAAAAATTATCAGAATATGTATTATCTCAATTTGAAGATGCTTTACAAAAATCTTTACCAATTCATGATTTAGATATTCGCAGATGGGCTCTGAATGCTAGAAATCAATTACAATTATCGGAAGATTTGTTTAAAGCATCTGATAAATGGATTCATAATTTCAAACAGAAGCACCATATTGTTTCTAGAAAAATAAATAAGTTTATAACGCAGAAAAACTTAACAGACATTAATAAATTAAAAATAGAGGCTAATAATTTTGTAGAAAAAGTAAAAACGGAACTTTCACTAATTGGAGCAGAAAATGTTTTTAATTCTGATCAATCGGGTTTCAATTTAGAAATGCACACAGGACGTACTTTATCTCTCCGAGGACAGAAATAATTGAAACACTAACACAATCAATAAATTCTATGACTCATAGTTATACAATTCAGCCCATCATATCAACAAGTGGTTCTCTTTTATCACCGCTATTAATTATTTTCCAGGAAAAGGATGGAAAATTTGGACCTCAAGTGGAACTAAATCTTTTTAAGGCTGAAAATGTTGTTGCATTACCTTCAAACTCAGGTAAGATGACAACAAACCTTGTAAAAACATGGTTTACAAATGTTTATCTTCCTAATAGCAACGATAATAGTGTGTTGCTTTTAGACTCATGGAGTAGCCAAATTCGAGACAATTTGAAACAATAGACAAATTATCAAAGAGTGTAAAAATTTTAACAATTCCTGCAGGAATGACCGGAATGATTCAACCTCTTGATGTCTTCGGTTTCAGGATCTGGAAAAATTATATTAAACATTTTTCTGATACAGTCCTTTTGTACAAGTACAATGTGAACTTACATTTGCGAAACAACATTATTATACTTCAATCGCTTATTCATAACCAATTATCTTCTCCTCGGTTTATAAATGTATTTAAATATTTGTGGTACAAAAGCGGATATTTACAGGAGAAACCACCTGAGTTTGATAATCCCGTAGATTATTGCTTTAAAAATTGCGAAACCATATGTGCGTCATGCAATGATATAGCAATTATAAAGTGTTCTTGGTGTGGCAAATTCTTTATGTATTAATGAATTGTTTTTGAATATCATTACTGTAAAGATTATAAACAATAAAAAATATACATAAACGAAACGCGAGCAATAAATGAGTGGAAAAAGGTATTAAAAAACAGTGAAAAATTACAGTTAGAAATAAAAAAATATTAAAAAACAAAAAATACACGAAAAAAATAATAGTATTCTGCTTTAGCTTTAGCTTTAGTTTTTAGATAGATAGATCAGACTATAGATAAAAATGTGAATAGACTATGGTCACCTACTCGTCGTCACAATTATTCCTTGTGGGAAGGATGGTTTACCCTCTCGCAACAAGGGTACATGACAAGTCGGACATGTAAACTTCATTATTTAACATAAAAAACATTTTAAAGTAGCGAATGAAATTATTTCAATACAAGAAAAGACAATTTCATTTTAAGGGGTGATTCACCCCTTTATTTTGGTTTTTTCGAAAAAAGCAAAAACACGTAACTTTTATTTTTTCATGCTCTTTAATTTGGTTTTTGTTTCATTAAAATCAGTTAATAATTTCTTCTGTTATATTAAAAAAACTGTAAAAATAAACCTTTTGGGGGGATGTTTTACCCCTCGCAACACTGATGTATGGAAAGTCGAATATGTTAATTTCACTATTTAACTTAAGAAACACTTTGCAATTGGTTTCATGTTGTCGGTGCATTGCTTCTATGCGAAACACCTTAACGACTCCCTAATACCCTCAACTATGGGGGTCGATTTCACCCCTTTAATGTTGATCATTGCCGATAAAAAAAATACGTGTCTATTATTTTTGCCTACTCTACAAGTGTACAAAGTTTCATTGAAATCAGCGAGTCACACAAAGGTAGGTTTACTGTAAGTCGATGCAATCTTGTCCAATGTGTCATGCAACTCCTAAAATGTTTAATACACTCAGTAACAAAGATAAGGGCATCTTTCTACCAGATCCGAAATCTCTTCATTACATGCTCTCTCCACTTCATGCCTGGATAAGAATCTTCGAAACATGTTTGCACATTTCTTACAGGATTAATATCAAAGTGTGGCAAATTAGAAGTTCTAATAATAAAGAAGAATTTGCACAAAGAAAAAAGCAAGTACAAAGTCGTTTTTGGGAAAAGTTGGCACTAATAGTGGACAAGCCAAAACCAGGAGGCTTTGGTAATACTAATGATGGCAATACAGCACGCAAGGCTTTCGAGATCAATTGAAACTTTGTACACTTGCTAGAGTAGGCAAAAATAATTAACACGTATCTTTTTTTTTATTCGCAATGATCAACATTTAAAGGGTGAAATCGACCCCCATAGTTGAGGGTATTAGGGTAGTCGTTAAGTGTTTCGCATAAGAAGCAAAGCACCGGACAACATGAACAATTGCATAGTGTTTCTTAAGTTTAATAGTGAAATTTAACATATTCGACTTTCCATCATCAGTGTGTGCCGAGGCGGTTAAACATCCCCCCAAAGGTTATTTTTTACAGTTTTTCTAATATAACAGAAGAAATTCATTAAACTGATTTTAATGAAACAAAAAAACCAAATTAAAGAGCATGAAAAAATAAAGTTACGTGTTTTGCTTTTTTTCGAAAACAACCACCAAATAAAGGGGTGATCACCCCTTAAAATTGAAATTGTTCTTTCTGTGTATTGAAATAATTATCATCGCGTACTTTAAAATGTTTTTTTATTGTTAAATAATCAAGTTTACATGTCCGACTTGTCATTTTTACCCTGTTCGAGAGGGTAAACCATCCTTCCACAAGGATATAATTGTGACGACGAGTCAGGTGCACCATAGTCTCATTCACATTCTATTATCTTATAGTCTGATCTATCTATCTAAAACTAAAGCTAAAGCTAAAGCAGAATAACTATATTTTTTTCGTGTATTTTTTGTTTCTTTAATTATTTTTTTTTTTCTAACCTGTAATTTTTTCACTGTTTTTAATACTTTTTTCCACTCATTTATTGCTCGCGTTTCGTTTATGTATATTTTTTATGTTTTATAATCTTTACAGTAATGATATTCAAAAACAATTTCATTAATACATAAGAATTTGCACACCAGAACACTTATAATTGCTATATCATTGCATGACGCACATATGGTCTCGCACCATTTTTAAAGCAATAATCTTACGGGATTATTCAAAAACTCAGGTGGTTTCTTCCTGTAAATATTCCGGCTTTTTGTACCACAATAATTTACAATACATTTTATAAACCGAGGAGAAGATTAATTTGGTTATGAAATAAGCGATTGAAGTATAATAATGTTGTTTCGCAAAGTAAGTTCATCACATGTACTTGTACAAAAGGACTGTATCAGGAAAACATTTAATACTAATTTTCCAGATCCTGAAACCGAAGACATCAAGAGGTTGAATCATTTCCCGGTCATTCCTGCAGAATTGTGTTAAAATTTTTACACCTCTTTGAATAATTTGTCTATTGTTTCAAATTGTCTCGAATTTGGCTACTCCATGAGTCTAAAATGCAACACACTATTATTCGTTGCTTAGGAAGATTAAACATTTCTGTTTAAACCATGTTTTTACAAGGTTTGTTGTCATCTTACCTGAGTTGAAGGTAATGCCAACAACATTTTCAGCCTTAAAAAGGATTTAGTTCCACTTGAGGTCCAATTTTCCATCCTTTTCTGGACATAATTTAATAGCGGGTGATAAAATAGAACCCACTGTGTTGATATGATGGGACTGAATTGTTATAACTATGAGTCATAGAATTTATTTGATGTGTTAGTGTTTCAATTATTTTCTTGCCTCGGAGAGATAAAGTACGTCTGTGTGCATTTCGTAAATTGAAACCCGATTGATCAAAGAATTTAAAAATAACATTTCTGCTCAATATGAAGTTCCGCCTTTTTACTTTTTCTACAAAATTATTAGCCTCATATTTTAATTTATTAATGGTCTGTTAAGTTTTTCTGCGCTTATAAACTTATTTATTTTTCTAGAACAACTATGGTGCTTCTGTTTGAAATATGAATCCATTTATCAGATGCTTTTAAACAAATCTCCGATAATTGTAATTGATTCTAGCATCAGAGCTCCATCTGCGCAATATCTTCAATCATGAATTGGTAAAGATTTTTGTAAAAGCATTCTTCAATTGAGATAATACATATGTCTGATAATTTTTTAAATTTTCTTTTTGTATTTCCCCTTTTGAAATATTCCTATTCCCTTTATATAATTGTTGCTTTTGATGTAATTACGTTTAAATCTGGCTTAAACTGTGCAAACTTTTAATTTATATTTTTATTCCTGATTTCCATAAATTCTACTAACTTTTCGTTTATATTCTTCATCCAAAACTTCTTTTAATTCGAGTAGGTTGAATTTTAAGTTAAGTCGCAATATCTTGAATATAATCGTTATTCACCATTTCCTCGATTAAAACTGCATCCTGAGGAACACTTTCGTCTTCAAATTGAGAGAGTATACGTTCTATTAAATAGAGATTCTTCAATGGCATTCTTTTATCAGATTCTCTATACGAAAACATGAATCTCCTCTTCATCTTCAGCTAATGACAGATTGAAAATCATTTGTCGGATTGATCGAAGGCTCTTCATAACAATGCCAAAATAATTCTTGTGGATTTAGCATCATTTTGCAGAACCAGAACTTAGTTAAACAAGAATAGCAAATCCGTGTTCTATGAGGTCGTCATTGCCTATTGACATTCGCGATTGAATTCGCTCACGACCGAAAGTAAGTTAAGCTAGGTCCCACTGATATCTAACCTCATGATTTCCCCACACTAGACGGAGTCGAGCTTGCGGCGCACTATTGTATTAGCAGGGCACACGCCACACAGCGAGACCCCGTGGAATATGTGTGCACCTACACTTTCGTCCACCGCGAGCTTGCCGAACTCCGCTAGTAGGGGAATCAGGAGGTTAGATTATCATTGGAACCTAGCTTTACTTACTTTCTCGTGAGCGAATCATCGCGAATGTCAATAGGCACATGACGACTCATAGAACACGGATTTGCTATTCTCTTTACTAAAGTTCTGCGTTCTGCAAATTGATGCTAAATCCAAAGATATTTCAATGTTCAGCACAGCCTCGATCATCCGCAATATGATTTTCAATCTGTCATAGCCGAGGATGAGAGGGGATTCAAGTTTTCTTATAGAGAAATCTGATAAAAGATTTGCCATTGAAGAATCTCTATTTATAGAAACGTATACTCTACTCTCAATTCTGAAACGAAAGTGTTCTTCCAGATGCAGTTTTTTTATCGAGAAAATGGTGATAACGTTATATTCAATATTCTTTCTCCTCGTTCTCGTTCCACAACCGTTCGCTTCCTTTTCGCGCCCATTCCGAGTTTCGTCTTGGCCTTCATGGCGGCCCATACGGCCGCCGTAGCGGCTCTCTCGCCGAGGCTCGAGTCGCCCGCCCAGACGCGATCGCGCGCTCTGTCCGCGAGCATAAGGTCGGCCGCGTGCCGATCGTCCGTCCGTCGCACAGTGGGCCAGGGGACCTGATTCCGTGGCCAAAAGTCAAATTTTTTACTTTCAAATTTGTACTCAAGTATTAGGCCATTGTAATCTGTAATAGTTAAAGTATTTATATCATAAGTTATTTGCTACTTAATGAAATCCCACTCTGTTGACAGTTACGCAAAGTATAAAAATGCATTTTAAGTTCTCACGTACTTTTCCTTCAAATATTTCATATATTTATAACTCTGTCATTAATTTCAAAATGTTTGCTTTTTCTCGTTCATCCTTAGACATACACATATACAAAAAATAATAATTGTATTTAACAAAGTACTTTTTAGTTAAGTTCAGTAGTATTGATGTTTACAAGTAATTAGTACTTTAGTAAAGTATCTACTGCGATTTGATCGTTCTCCGGCGTTCCTCTAGTTCCCGAAAAATTACACATATCAGTGTGTTCCTTATAATGTGTACTTCAAGGTAGAAGTGCCCATTTTTGCCCATTTTCATAAATTACGCTAAAAATCGCAAATAACGGAGCCAGCATCCGAGCGGCAAATATCAGTTCTGATCGTAGACATATATGAATAGACGGAGCATGCAGCTAAAAACATGTGCCTGGATGAGTAATATGACTGCGATAGAAACAGAGATTGTATGCATTCTCTCTCTCTCTCTCTCTCTCTTTCTCTTTTCGCGCATGCGTACATTGTTAGTTGCATGTACAAATATAGCAATTTATTTATGTATCATTTGTTTATCACGCGCGAAGAGAGAGAGAATGCGTACAATCTCTGTTTCTATTGCAGTCATTATTCATTTATCGAGGGATACGCCGTAGGAGGGCGTAGGCAATACTACGTCTATGTATGTACATGTCTATGGTCCTGACCGTACCAGTACCGCTCCGCGCTCTATAGAACAATTGCGGCCGCGCCTCGTCGTGTATCGTTCTGCTTTTAACTTGCTTTCCAGCTTGCGTTTACTTCGCTTTTTATCATAACTTTAAAACTATCATTTTTCCTTTCCTTTTACTCTTTTTTCTTGTAGCCCTAATTATATTGTGCATATAATGGCGAAGTTTACTAAAAGAGAAATTATTGAGTTTCTAATGACAAATGATCTAGATTCAACTATTATTTACATTGTGTCGAAACTGAATTTGAATATTGAAAACATCCCGAGATCAGAATTAGAATCTTTAAAAGTCGCTATACGGACCTCAAATCTAAACGCAATGCGAAATTTCAAGCCGCGAAAAGAATGTCAGAAAGATTTGAATCTAACGCTGTCTGGCTGAATTCCGATTTTTCTATTCCTCTTTCCATGGCACAACATTTGCTTCATCTTCCATTTTGGTCGCCCAGTACTTGCGTTTACTAAAAATCAGAGCGTTCAAAACGTCGCGAAGTTGCCAAAATTAGTACTAAGCTAAAACATGATCCGTAAGAATGATAATGGCTTGTCATACGCAGCGAAACAATCTTCAAATACAGACTTGTATACCGTTCTGATAAAATTTTGGAAAGTTCAGAAACACCAAAAAAAATAAGGAAATTATTGAATGAACCAATATTTATTAAGGAAGAAACTGCACAAGAAGCTTTAGCGTTCTTATTTGATATCGCTTTCTAAGGAAGTATATCAAAATATGCGTTTGGAAACAAAATCATGCGGAGCAAATATTTGGCCACCGTATAAGATGTTAGAACTGCTAAAGCAGAATGCAGCCACCAAAGAAAAGTTTCTATTTCAGAAAAAAAAGCAGAGACCACTGTTCAATCGCTGCTTAAACACACTACAGAAAGAATTATAAAGTTACAAGCAGAAGTGATTGTTCAATATATGCAAAACGAAGGGGTTATGAAATAGAAACAATAATGATGTGTTCTTGGGGATTTGATGGAAGCTTCAATTTTTCATGTTTTAAGCAAAACTACAAATTGGCAGAGGAAAATATATCTCAGAGTGATCAAAATTTATTTATTACCACAATTATTCCATTACGATTATCAACAGCAAACAATGTTATATTATGGAATAATAAAGCATCTCAGTCTCCAAGATCTTGTCGTCCTCTTACAATAGAATATACAACAGAATCAAAAGATGTTGTTTTGAAACAAAAACAAATGTGGAGGGTCAAATAGACAGATTAGAAGTTCTCGAAGTTCAATTGGATGAAGATCATTGTATTCGTATCCATTTTTCTTTATTTCTTACACTAATAGATGGCAAAATATTGAATATTATTACAAATACTAACAAGTAAACCTACCTTTGTGTGACTCGCTGATTTCAATGAAACTTTGTACACTTGTAGAGTAGGCAAAAATAATAGACACGTATTTTTTTTATCGGCAATGATCAACATTAAAGGGGTGAAATCGACCCCCATAGTTGAGGGTATTAGGGAGTCGTTAAGGTGTTTCGCATAGAAGCAATGCACCGACAACATGAAACCAATTGCAAAGTGTTTCTTAAGTTAAATAGTGAAATTAACATATTCGACTTTCCATACATCAGTGTTGCGAGGGGTAAAACATCCCCCCAAAAGGTTTATTTTTACAGTTTTTTTAATATAACAGAAGAAATTATTAACTGATTTTAATGAAACAAAAACCAAATTAAAGAGCATGAAAAAATAAAAGTTACGTGTTTTTGCTTTTTTCGAAAAAACCAAAATAAAGGGGTGAATCACCCCTTAAAATGAAATTGTCTTTTCTTGTATTGAAATAATTTCATTCGCTACTTTAAAATGTTTTTTATGTTAAATAATGAAGTTTACATGTCCGACTTGTCATGTACCCTTGTTGCGAGAGGGTAAACCATCCTTCCCACAAGGAATAATTGTGACGACGAGTAGGTGACCATAGTCTATTCACATTTTTATCTATAGTCTGATCTATCTATCTAAAAACTAAAGCTAAAGCTAAAGCAGAATACTATTATTTTTTTCGTGTATTTTTTGTTTTTTAATATTTTTTTTATTTCTAACTGTAATTTTTTCACTGTTTTTTAATACCTTTTTCCACTCATTTATTGCTCGCGTTTCGTTTATGTATATTTTTTATTGTTTATAATCTTTACAGTAATGATATTCAAAAACAATTCATTAATACATAAAGAATTTGCACACCAAGAACACTTTATAATTGCTATATCATTGCATGACGCACATATGGTTTCGCATTTTTAAAGCAATAATCTACGGGATTATCAAACTCAGGTGGTTTCTCCTGTAAATATCCGCTTTTGTACCACAAATATTTAAATACATTTATAAACCGAGGAGAAGATAATTGGTTATGAATAAGCGATTGAAGTATAATAATGTTGTTTCGCAAATGTAAGTTCACATTGTACTTGTACAAAAGGACTGTATCAGAAAAATGTTTAATATAATTTTTCCAGATCCTGAAACCGAAGACATCAAGAGGTTGAATCATTCCGGTCATTCCTGCAGGAATTGTTAAAATTTTTACACTCTTTGATAATTTGTCTATTGTTTCAAATTGTCTCGAATTTTGGCTACTCCATGAGTCTAAAAGCAACACACTATTATCGTTGCTATTAGGAAGATAAACATTTGTAAACCATGTTTTTACAAGGTTTGTTGTCATCTTACCTGAGTTTGAAGGTAATGCAACAACATTTTCAGCCTTAAAAAGATTTAGTTCCACTTGAGGTCCAAATTTTCCATCCTTTTCCTGGAAAATAATTAATAGCGGTGATAAAAGAGAACCACTTGTTGATATGATGGGCTGAATTGTATAACTATGAGTCATAGAATTTATTGATTGTGTTAGTGTTTCAATTATTTTCTGTCCTCGGAGAGATAAAGTACGTCCTGTGTGCATTTCTAAATTGAAACCCGATTGATCAGAATTAAAAACATTTTCTGCTCCAATTAGTGAAAGTTCCGTTTTTACTTTTTCTACAAAATTATTAGCCTCTATTTTTAATTTATTAATGTCTGTTAAGTTTTTCTGCGTTATAAACTTATTTATTTTTCTAGAAACAATATGGTGCTTCTGTTTGAAATTATGAATCCATTTATCAGATGCTTTAAACAAATCTTCCGATAATTGTAATTGATTTCTAGCATTCAGAGCCCATCTGCGAATATCTAAATCATGAATTGGTAAAGATTTTTGTAAAGCATCTTCAAATTGAGATAATACATATTCTGATAATTTTTTAAATTTTTCTTTTGTATTTCCGCCTTTTGAAATTTCCTTTTCCCATTTATATAATTGTTGCTTTGATGTAATACGTTTAAATCTGGCTTTAACTGTTGCAAACTTTAATTTATATTTTTTTCCTGATTTCCAAAATTCTATAACTTTTCGTTTATATTCTTCATCCAAAACTTCTGTTAATTCGATAGGTGAATTTTAATTAGAAGTCGCAATATCTTGAATATAATCGTTATCACCATTTTCCTCGATTAAAACTGCATCCTGAAGAACACTTTCGTCTTCAAAATTGAGAGTAGTATACGTTTCTATAAATAGAGATTCTTCAATGGCATCTTTTATCAGATTCTCTATACGAAAACTGAATCTCCTCTCATCTTCGCTAATGACAGATTGAAAATCATATTGCGGATGATCGAAGGCTGTTGCTAACAATTGCAAAATATTCTTTGGATTTAGCATCATTTTGCAGAACCAGAACTTTAGTAAAAGAATAGCAAATCCGTGTTCTATGAGTCGTCATGTGCCTATTGACATTCGCGGATGAATTCGCTCACGAGAAAGTAAGTAAGCTAGGTCCCACTGATATCTAACCTCTGATCCCCACTACTAGCGGAGTCGGCAGCTTGCGGCGACTATTGGTATTAGCAGGCACGCACACAGCGAGACCCTCGTGGATATGTGTGCACCTACACTTTCGGTCCACCGCGAGCTGCCGACTCCGCTAGTAGTGGGAATCAGAGGTTAGATATCAGTGGGACCTAGCTTACTTACTTTCTCGTGAGCGAATTCATCCGCGAATGTCAATAGGCACATGACGACTCATAGAACACGGATTTGCTATTCTTTTACTAAAGTTCTGGTTCTGCAAAATGATGCTAAATCCAAAGAATATTTTGCAATTGTTAGCAACAGCCTTCGATCATCCGCAATATGATTTTCAATCTGTCATTAGCGAAGATGAGAGGAGATTCAGTTTTCGTATAGAGAATCTGATAAAAGATGCCATTGAAGAATCTCTATTTATAGAAACGTATACTACTCTCAATTTTGAAGACGAAAGTGTTCTTCAGGATGCAGTTTTAATCGAGGAAAATGGTGATAACGATTATATTCAAGATATTGCGACTTCTAATTAAAATTCACCTATCGAATTAACAGAAGTTTTGGATGAAGAATATAAACGAAAAGTTATAGAATTTTGGAAATCAGGAAAAAAATATAAATTAAAGTTTGCAACAGTTAAAGCCAGATTTAAACGTATTACATCAAAGCAACAATTATATAAATGGGAAAAGGAAATTTCAAAAGGCGGAAATACAAAAGAAAAATTTAAAAAATTATCAGAATATGTATTATCTCAATTTGAAGATGCTTTACAAAAATCTTTACCAATTCATGATTTAGATATTCGCAGATGGGCTCTGAATGCTAGAAATCAATTACAATTATCGGAAGATTTGTTTAAAGCATCTGATAAATGGATTCATAATTTCAAACAGAAGCACCATATTGTTTCTAGAAAAATAAATAAGTTTATAACGCAGAAAAACTTAACAGACATTAATAAATTAAAAATAGAGGCTAATAATTTTGTAGAAAAAGTAAAAACGGAACTTTCACTAATTGGAGCAGAAAATGTTTTTAATTCTGATCAATCGGGTTTCAATTTAGAAATGCACACAGGACGTACTTTATCTCTCCGAGGACAGAAAATAATTGAAACACTAACACAATCAATAAATTCTATGACTCATAGTTATACAATTCAGCCCATCATATCAACAAGTGGTTCTCTTTTATCACCGCTATTAATTATTTTCCAGGAAAAGGATGGAAAATTTGGACCTCAAGTGGAACTAAATCTTTTTAAGGCTGAAAATGTTGTTGCATTACCTTCAAACTCAGGTAAGATGACAACAAACCTTGTAAAAACATGGTTTACAAATGTTTATCTTCCTAATAGCAACGATAATAGTGTGTTGCTTTTAGACTCATGGAGTAGCCAAAATTCGAGACAATTTGAAACAATAGACAAATTATCAAAGAGTGTAAAAATTTTAACAATTCCTGCAGGAATGACCGGAATGATTCAACCTCTTGATGTCTTCGGTTTCAGGATCTGGAAAAATTATATTAAACATTTTTCTGATACAGTCCTTTTGTACAAGTACAATGTGAACTTACATTTGCGAAACAACATTATTATACTTCAATCGCTTATTCATAACCAATTATCTTCTCCTCGGTTTATAAATGTATTTAAATATTTGTGGTACAAAAGCGGATATTTACAGGAGAAACCACCTGAGTTTGATAATCCCGTAGATTATTGCTTTAAAAATTGCGAAACCATATGTGCGTCATGCAATGATATAGCAATTATAAAGTGTTCTTGGTGTGCAAATTCTTTATGTATTAATGAATTGTTTTTGAATATCATTACTGTAAAGATTATAAACAATAAAAAATATACATAAACGAAACGCGAGCAATAAATGAGTGGAAAAAGGTATTAAAAAACAGTGAAAAAATTACAGTTAGAAATAAAAAAAATATTAAAAAACAAAAAATACACGAAAAAAATAATAGTATTCTGCTTTAGCTTTAGCTTTAGTTTTTAGATAGATAGATCAGACTATAGATAAAAATGTGAATAGACTATGGTCACCTACTCGTCGTCACAATTATTCCTTGTGGGAAGGATGGTTTACCCTCTCGCAACAAGGGTACATGACAAGTCGGACATGTAAACTTCATTATTTAACATAAAAAACATTTTAAAGTAGCGAATGAAATTATTTCAATACAAGAAAAGACAATTTCATTTTAAGGGGTGATTCACCCCTTTATTTTGGTTTTTTCGAAAAAAGCAAAAACACGTAACTTTTATTTTTTCATGCTCTTTAATTTGGTTTTTGTTTCATTAAAATCAGTTAATAATTTCTTCTGTTATATTAAAAAAACTGTAAAAATAAACCTTTTGGGGGGATGTTTTACCCCTCGCAACACTGATGTATGGAAAGTCGAATATGTTAATTTCACTATTTAACTTAAGAAACACTTTGCAATTGGTTTCATGTTGTCGGTGCATTGCTTCTATGCGAAACACCTTAACGACTCCCTAATACCCTCAACTATGGGGGTCGATTTCACCCCTTTAATGTTGATCATTGCCGATAAAAAAAATACGTGTCTATTATTTTTGCCTACTCTACAAGTGTACAAAGTTTCATTGAAATCAGCGAGTCACACAAAGGTAGGTTTACTGTAAGTCGATGCAATCTTGTCCAATGTGTCATGCAACTCCTAAAATGTTTAATACACTCAGTAACAAAGATAAGGGCATCTTTCTACCAGATCCGAAATCTCTTCATTACATGCTCTCTCCACTTCATGCCTGGATAAGAATCTTCGAAACATGTTTGCACATTTCTTACAGGATTAATATCAAAGTGTGGCAAATTAGAAGTTCTAATAATAAAGAAGAATTTGCACAAAGAAAAAAGCAAGTACAAAGTCGTTTTTGGGAAAAGTTGGCACTAATAGTGGACAAGCCAAAACCAGGAGGCTTTGGTAATACTAATGATGGCAATACAGCACGCAAGGCTTTCGAGAAACCAGAACTCCTTGCGGAATATCTTGATCTCAATCCTAAGTTACTCTGTAATTTCAAAACTATTTTAGTTGCCCTCTCTTGCGATCTTCCAATTGACCCACAAAAATTTCAAACATTTTGCGATACGACTGCCGAACGTTATGAACTACAATTGGTTTCCTATGCCTTCGACATTACATAAAATTCTTATGCATGGTGCTGATATTATTAGAACAAGTCTTCTGCCAATAGGTATACTTGCCGAGGAAGCTTCCGAATCTCGGAATAAAGATTATAAAAATTACAGGTTATCTCACTGCAGAACTTTTAGTCGCAAAGCAAACATAGAAGACATGTTTTACAGAGCTATGGATAGCACGGATCCAATTATTTGTTCTATAAGCCTTGAATCCCGACATAAAAAGAAAAAAGTATTAAAACTTAGTCAGGAAGTGAGAAATTTACTTGCAATTCCTCAAGAAAATGAAGAGTATAACCCTAACATAAAAAGCGATAACGAAACAATTGAGTTGCCAGGTATCTCTCAAACATTTGAGATTTTAAACAATATTGAATTATCAAATGATGATGAAGAGATTCATTTAACGTGAGAGGCGAGGGGAACTCACTCAGAAAGCACCCCGAGAAGTGAGAGGCGAGGGGAACTCACTCAGAAAGCACCCCGAGACGTGAGAGGCGAGGGGAACTCACTCAGAAAGCACCCCGAGACGTGAGAGGCGAGGGGAACTCACTCAGAAAGCACCCCGAGACGTGAGAGGCGAGGGGAACTCACTCAGAAAGCACTCCGAGATATGAGAGGCGAGGGGAACTCATTTAAAAATACCAAAAATTTCATTGTGGTCTATAATCGTAGTGTAATCTCATTATGACAAGCTCTGGTATAGACCAAATACAGGTATAACAATTGTTTTTACATACAGAATTCCGTTTTTAAATATTTTTAAATCATTTTGGTCACCATATTGCATCCGCCATTTTGAATTTTAGGATTTTTACTTCATAATTCTAATCAGCGACTCATAACACTCCCTCCCAAAAAAGCAGCATATAAATCCGACGTTTTTAAATATTTTAGTCGCCATATTGAATTCGCCATTTTGAATTTTAAAATTTAAATAACATATTTGAAATCAGTAACTTAAAACACCTTTATAAAACGAGTGTTACGCAAATCCTATCAATATCCTATCAATTTTAGACTTTTGGCCACCGAACCACGGTTCCTGGCCCACTGTGCGTCGACTGCGCGAATAGGCGATGTCGTGCTCGCGGCAGGCAGCGTCCAACGGATTGACGCCGCGATCGCCCCGCGCGAGTCGCTTCGCGAGTCTCGTGCCGGGTCCGCAGAACTGGTAGCCGGGAACGTGAAGCTCGATCGGTAGGGCGTCTATGGCGCGATTGAGTAGACCCGCGCCGCGAGCGGCCAGACGCATTCGTGGCGCGCCGGAGCGGTCGTAGGCGCGTGCGGGGGCAGTCTCGCGTACGCGACTGATCGAACCGGTGGCGTGGATCAACCTATAAATAGCCGGGCTCCTCCGCGCGCGCGAGCGATCACGCGCGACATGCGCTACGTCAAGCAGCCCGCGCGGATACGAGTGTCGAACCTGTGCGACAGGATCGGGGGTGGAGAGGGGAGAGCGAGCAGACACGGTTCCCTGCTACCGAATACCATACGCGCCCTGGTCTGCGGCCCGTCGGGATGCGGCAAGAAGAACGTGATCGGCCTGCTCGAGAGTCCGCACGGCGTGCGCTTCGAGAACATGTACGTGTACTCGAAGTCGCTGGCACAGCCGAAGTACCGCTACCTGGAGCGTCTGCTGGGATCGATGGGGGAGATCGGGTACCACGCGTTCCCCGACAGCGGTGACGTCGTACCGCCGCACGAGGCCCCGCCGCACTCGATATTTGTTTTCGACGACGTCGCGTGCGACAGGCAGGACGCCATGAGGAAGCACTTCTCGATGGGCAGGCACTCGCTCGTCGACTGCTTCTACCTCTGTCAGACGTACGCCCGGATACCGAAACACCTGCTGCGCGACAACGCGAATCTGCTGATCCTATTTCGACAGGACGGTACTAATCTGAGGCACGTGTATAACGATCACGTGAACACCGACATGACCTTCGAGGAGTTCGTCACGCTGTGCCGCGACTGTTGGCGCCGGCGGTACGGCTTTCTCGTGATAGACAAGGACAGCGCGCTTCGCAACGGTAGATACAGGCGTGCATTCAACGAGTACGCCGTGCCGTAGACGGGAGACGGGGTAGTGGGGGGAGGGCAGTCGTCGCGGGCATGTCGAGCGGGGCAGCCGTGCCCGCGCTGCAGGAGCGCGAGGCGATCGCTGAGGGGATCGCGCGCGCGCGCGATTCGATTTGCAGGAAGCACCGGAGTCTGAAAACCGGCAGAATGGAGGACAAGCGTGCTTTGGAGAGCCACTTCAAGCCGATTGTCGAGCCGTTGAAACGGCTGGTCGAGCACTCCGTCGACGAGCCCGAGGCCGTGGACGCGTCCCGCGTGAAGAGAAAGTTCGAGCACGAGGACGCCGACGCCTCGTCGTCCGCGATAGTTACGCCGCAGAAGCTAAAGATAGGTCGACATAGACTGATCGCCACGTCATCGCCGCTGATTAGCTCGACGCCCGCGCTCGCGGCGCCCGAGACACCGGTGCCGATGAGTCCGCTGGAACGATCCGTCGCCGAGGTCATGCAAACGGACGTGATTAGGGACGCGCTGCTAGCCACGCTTGGACCGCTAGGTCGGAGATACGTGGGCGCTCTGTTCAGGGACAGCGGCAGCGGCTCCACGAGCAAGACGAGCGCGATCGACAACGTGTACGGGGTGTACATCGGTGAGACCGGCACGATGCTCTGCAACAAGCGCTTCGACGTCGGCGCGGACGACTCCATATTCGTGGGCGGTACGTGGTACGAGGGTACGCCCGGTCTGTACGAGCTTATCTTCATGCGAACCCCCGACGAGAGCGTGTACAACGTGCACGATACTACGCTGTACCGCAGGTCCTTTTGGCGACGAACGCACACAAGCAGAGACATTAGCAAGGGCAGATCAAGGGTAACAAGGGACACAAGTACAGGACGATCATCGCCCCGTTGATGGGTGTTCGCCCGATCGCGGGTCACGGGGGAGCCGGCATGGAACATCTGCCACCCCCGGCCATGAGGGTAACCGACAACAAGATAAATTACGTGCACTGGGACGATCCGAACGAACTGGTGGATCGCCTCAGGCTTATCGAGGCGTCGCGCGGCGCGGGCAAACGACTCGCACGACGCCGAGTTCCTGTCTATAATCGAGGAGCTCCGAGGGGTGGGCGTCATTGCGCCCTGACGCGACGGTAGCGACGCATCGATGCCCGTGAACAAGTTCGGCGCCACCCTCGCGCGGAGCGGCGACTACACTACGCGGTTTCGAGCCAGCGACGTTCGCGGTTACGTGCGCGACAACGCTTTCTGCCTCGTCCCGGACGGAGACGAGTACGACGCAAAGAGGCGCCGAATACGGAACGTGGCAGTGCCGCGGGAGGAACACGACGCGGTGAACAGGTATCACGTAGATCAGCGGGTCGACTCGTTGTCCGAGGCCCAGCGCAAGGACTACAGCGACCATCGCGAGGCGATCGTCGCTCTACGAGCGGACATCGAGGGCGCGTCCGCGTCGCTTGTGCGAGGATGGACGCGCTGGGGAGCAGGATCGGGGCTCTGGAGACGCGCACCGCCACGACGGACGCGCACCGAGACTAGACGAACGGCCGGATCGGCGAGTTGGTCGTAGCCGTCGAGGAAACGAGGAAGCTGATCGTCACTCAGGAGGAGAGATTCACCGCGTTGTTGTCGCAGCTGCAGTCCGATACGACCTCTCTGAGGACGAAGTTGGAGTCGCACGACACGAAGCTGAAGTACCTCGCGGAAAACGTGTCGAAGGCGCGAACGGACGCTAGATTAAACACGATCGGATTGGACAAGGTCACGACGACCGCGCAGTCGTGCGAGGAACGGGCCACCAATCTCGAGGCAACGGTGTCGAAGGTGAGGGACGAGCTGAGCGGACTCTCGAGCGATACGAGGAGAATCGAGGGACCGGCGCATCGGTGGAACAGCGAATCGTACGGACGCAACGAAGATCGACGGGACCCGCTCGCCGCGTCGCGATGAGGACCAAGTCGAGCGATAACGTCAGTTCGGAGAGGTTACAGCTGACTCGTGAATTACACACGCCAGCGAGAAGAAACTTTCCTCGCCGTCGCGTTATCGTACGCGGGTACGATGACCTGTGGCAGGCGGATGTGGTCGACGTGCAGTCGTACGCGCGTCAAAACAGAGGCTACCGCTACATACTGACGATCATCGACGCGCTGAGCAAGTACGCGTGGGCCGTACCTCTCAAGCGCAAGTCCGGAAGCGAGGTTGCCGGGTCGTTCGCCAGTATGTTTCGCGACACCGGCAGGTGTCCGCGGAACCTGCACACCGACGAGGGCAAAGAGTTCTACAACTCGCACCTGCGAGAACTGACCCTTAAGGGGGGAGCCTGCTTTAGAACGTTGAAAATAAGGTATAATTTTACGAATTTGTTTTGGAGAAACTATACAGCGGATCATTATAAAACTTGGATACATTTATTAGTACATGTTTAAAGATAAAAAAATTATTTTTTTATTTGAATATATCGCCTGTAGAGGTCGTCCTGGAGGCATCTTAGTGCAGCCGGCATTGTAAATTGGTGAGCATTCTCCTGCCTCCAAATTTCGTCTAAACTGAAAAATTGAAATATGTTCTCGTTATTTATGAATTCCCATCGTCGATGAACCAAAGAGAGAAGAAAAAAGTTGAAAAGTGCCAAAATGGTGGAGCTTAGAACACAAAAGTACGATTTTTAGGCAAAGTTTTTGAACTTTTTCATGCAAAAATAATTGTTTAACTTAATGTTTTTATGAATATTAAAGGTTCATCGACGATGGGAATTCATAAATAACAAGAAAACATTTCAATTTTTCAGTTTGGATGAAATTTGGAGGTAGGAGAATGCTCACCAATTTACAATGCCGGCTGCACTAAGATGCCTCTAGGACGACCTCTACAGGCGATATATTCAAATAAAAAAATAATTTTTTTTATCTTTAAACATGTACTAATAAATGCATCCAAGTTTTATAATGATCCGCTGTATAGTTTCTCCAAAAAAAATTCGTAAAATTATACCTTATTTTCAACGTTCTAAAGCAGGCTCCCCCCTTAAGCACGGTATAAATCACTATTCCACGCACTCGGTAATGAAAGCCTCGATAGTGGAACGTTTTAATCGTACGCTGAAGAATGAAATGTGGAAAGTGGTTACGTTCAATGGATCGTACAAATGGGTGGACGTGCTATCGCGTCTCGTTAGCGAGTACAACGCTCGGCGTCACCGCGCTATCGCGATGCGTCCGGTCGACGTCACGCCGACCACGGCTGCGCAGCTGCTATCCACTGTTTACAAACGCGTGAAAATCGCCGCTCCAGCGAAATTTTACGCGGGTGATAAGGTGCGCGTTAGCAAGTATAAGACCGTCTTCGCGAAGGGCTATACACCGAATTGGAGCACAGAGGTGTTTACGGTGTCGAAGGTGCAACGGACCAATCCCGTGACGTACCTGTTGCAAGACTATAGCGGTAAACCGATCTCCGGCGGATTCTACGAGCATGAGTTACTCAGAGCTCGTTATCCGGACGTCTACCTCGTGGAAAAGGTGCTGCGGCGGAGAGGAAACAAGGAGTACGTCAAGTGGCTCGGAATGGACGCGTCGCACAATTCTTGGATCAGTCGGAATGATGTGTTGTAATTGCACGCATATATATGATATAGTATATATGATATAGTATATATGATATAGCATGTACTTAAAAAATTATTTATCATTATTACAATAAAAGATTGCGACAATGCTAACACGCGCGGAGTTATTTCTCTTTACTCTCTTGTGACACCTCCATATATAGAAAAAAGGTTAATGTAGAAAAAAACTTAATGTAGAAAAAACCAAGAGTTCAATGAGAGGCGTCACCGCGCTATCGCGATGCGTCCGGCCTTGCCCGCACAGCTGTTATCAAATGCAGCGAAATTTCTCGCGAGCAAGTATAAAAGACCGTCTTTGCTAAGGTACGTGTACCGAATTGATACGAATGCGTATTACTATTTATTGCACACGAAAGCATATTACTATTTATTGGATTATACTAAACGATTACAATGTTACACATGATATATACGAATGTGTATTACTTTTTATGTGATTATACTAGAGGATTAAACGGTTTTCTGATATACGAATGCACATCACTATACGAATTATTACATCGTGAGAGTTCAATGCGCGGCGTCAACGCGCTATCGCGACGCGTCTGGTCGACGTCACGCCGGCCTTGCCCGCACAGCCGCTATCCGACGCAGCGAAATTTCGCGCCAGCGAGTATAAACTGCCATCGCGAAGGGCCATGCACCGAATTGGAGCAATATCGCATACGGTTTACGATGAAATCATATATACGTATGTGTATTGTTATATATTTTATTATACTAAAGGATTCAAATGTTACACGTGATATGTACGAATGCGTATTATTACTATTAATTGGATTATAAAAACATAGTAAAATATTTCGTACAATACATTATATACGAATGAATGTTGGATTACAAAATTAAATACGATATATTATTCAATGCGCGGCGTCAACGCGCTATCGCGACGCGTCCGGTCGACGTCACGCCGGCCTTGCCCGCACAGCCGCTATCCGAAGCAGTGTAAAATATTTCGGTGATCGACCGACAGGTGCCGCGAACCGTATCATGCGAATTATATTGGCTCCGAATGGTATCATACTACCCGTCCCTTCGATATTAGAAATCGGGCGAATCGATCCAGAATATTCGATCGCGGTTCCACGCGTGACGAAAGGTGCCGAATGGACTCTCGATCGCGACGGGGATCAGTACAGTCGACACTGCACCCTGGGAGTCACTTCGATCTGTAGAGAGAAAGTAATACAGAAATAAATATAGTAATTTACAAGTGTTAATTACAAGTGAGTTGACTTATGGATCCATCTCGTTCGTCACGGAAATCTCGATATTATCCCGCCACGTGGCATACCGACATTATCCCCTCGTAATCGCCCCGCCACTAGACGCTCAGCTATTCTGAAAAAATCGAATTCCATCCAATACTAAATAACTTTCAACTTCAGAAGTGGGATACGTGCGATTCGAGTGGGACAGTGCGAGTAATAAACGATCACGTGGTCGGATTCGCGTACGAATAAAGTTACGTTCGGCGTATGGTGCGAACAAGGATACAAGCAAGCATGGACCGGAGCAGAATTGATGAGATGTCGTGGGAGCAGCTTCAGGAAGTAGCTCGCAGCTACCACCTCCCGATTAGAGGAGATAGAAACGAACTAATCGATACGATTATGTCGCATTTAGAACGACACAGCCCGCTATTAGGTGACCTGTTTGGAGAAGAGCAAGGTGTCCTAGGAAATCAAGCAGAAGAAGGCACGGTGCACCCGATACCGACGCCTCAGCCAGGGCCGTCGGGCGGAATTGAGGCAAATCAAGCCGCAATACACGCAGATATCAGCCTGTAATAGCAGGAATGATTTCGCAGATGCTGGCTACGATGACGACTAGTATACGGAGGCAGCAACGAGAAGCACAGATGCAACAGCAGCAGCAACAGTTCATGCAACTAATTCAATTGTTGAGCAGCAGAAGTGATTCGGCAGTAACGCAGCGGTAAGTGACGGAGACGGTTTCGGCGGAGGTTCCAGCCGCGAATCACGCAGGTTCTTCGGCGGCATTGACGCAGTCGAATAGTCTTCCATCGCTTTTGAGAAGTGCCGAAAATTTGCCGACCGGCAATGCTGTATCCTGGCTCGCTTCGCAAATTCCGGAGTTCGCTGGAAGTGAAGAAGACAACGTGACGACGTGGATCAAGCGGGTAGAGAAAGTCGCGCAAGTTCACGGAGCATCCGACGGCGTGACATTGTTGGCGGCTTCCAGCCGGCTGACAAAGACAGCGCGGAAGTGGTACGAAATCCAATCTGGAGTAGTGTTGGAGTCGTGGACCGGCCTGAAGGAGGAAATGGGCAAGATATTTGATAGGAAGATTCCATTCTATAAACAGATGCAAAAAATTGAAGCAAGGAAATGGCTGCCTCACAAAGAAACTTTTGATCAATACGTGATCGAGAAGCTGGCGTTAATGCACCAAATCGATGTGTTAGAAAAGGATTCGATTCAATTATTAATCGGAGGAATCACGCACCCTGGGTGCAGGGCTACGGCACTTTCCGTTTCAACCGACGCATTGAACTCGTTTCTCGAGAAGATGAGGCACATCACGAATAGAATCGCGGATCTCAATTTCGACAAGAAGATTTCGAATGGCACACCGAACAAGACCAAAGACGTCCCCTGCAGAAACTGTGGTAAGAAGGGCCACTAACATAAGGAGTGTCGCGGAGAAGCCAATTGTTTCTACTGCAAGGAGAAGGGTCATCGGACCTACGAGTGTCCGTCGCTGAAGAGGAAAGAGGCGAAGCCTGGAGCAAAGGTGCCAACCCTCGACGGTGTCGGCGGCGACCGTGACGGACTTGACAGCAGAGAATACGGTAGCAGCAGTGGAGGAGCTGGACCGTGAGCTGATTACCGACGATGCGTATGTAAAAGTACACAGCCTAAATGGTGAGCCAGGAAATTTATTAGCATTGATCGATACAGGGAGCCCGGTCTCTTTTACTAAATCGGAAATTTATGTAAAAGTCCTTAAAGGAAAAAATGGTGAATTAGTAACGGTTAAAAATAAACTTAGAAATTTAAGCAATCGTGCGATAAGCGTTTTAGGAATAGTTAATGTTAAACTAGAGTTAGAGAAAATTCGAAACGTAGAATTCGCGGTGAATTTACACGTATTAGAAGAGAATACATTCGAAGGCGATATTATATTAGGACGCGACTTTATTCGAGAACAGACTTACTTTGATATACTCACCGTTACAGCACAGTTCTTTTGAATCGAAAAACTTGTTTGAATACTTACCGCTTTGTATCAAAGAAAACGTTGGTACGAAATCAATAGAAGATACGATAGATAGCAGTGAAATAGATTATGATTTAGAAATAAAAAAAAATTGAAGGACATGATTCTCGAAGTCGTAAACAGCACAGTTCCAACGGTTCAAGACGACTGTGCTGTACAAGTTCACTTGAAAGACGAGTCTATTTATGCGTTCGCTCCTCGAAGATTTGCTCACGCAGAGCGTGTTCAAATGAGACAAATTACTAACAATCTATTAGCTAGGGAAATAATACAGGAGAGTACGCCTCCCTACTGCGCGCGTGTAGTCCTAGTAAAAAAGAAGAACGGTCAACCTAGAATGTGCATTGATTTAAGACCGTTAAATGAGAGAGTACATAAGCAAAAATACCCTTTTCCGGTGATCAAGGTCTGTCTCTCACACCTAAGTAACAAAAGCGTTTTTACTCTGCTGGATCTAAGAGATGGGTTTCATCAGATCAAAGTTCACGTAGATTTGACCAAATACTTTTCTTTTGCAACCCCGGACGGCCAATTTGAGTATTTAAGTCTTCCATTCGGTTATTGCGAAGCCCCGGCCGAGTTTCAAAAACGAGTAATAAAAATACTAAGAAAACTGATACGGCTGGGCAAGGTAATTGTTTATATAGACGATATCTTCATTGCGTCTGAGACCGTTGAAGAAACTCTGTCAATTATTAAAGAAGTTCTGACTTTGTTACGGGAGCACGGATTCGAATTAAACTTTACGAAATGTCAGTTTTTGCGTAAGAAAATCGAATTTTTAGGATACGTCATCTCGGCAGACGGCATTACTCTGAGTCCTAGGCATACGGATGCGGTAAAGAATTTCAAGAAACCCAAAAATGCGCACGAAGTGCAGTGGTTTCTGGGACTCACAAACTATTTTAGAAAATTTATAAAAGATTACGCGATCAAAGCTAACCCGTTGCAGAATCTATTAAAAAAGACTGTCGATTTTGATTTTAACGACCGATGTAAAGGATCGTTTTCGGTATTAAAAAATGAACTGATGTCGTCGCTCGTCCTTCGACTTTACGATCCAGCAGCAGAGATCGAACTACATACAGACGCCTCGATTTTAGAACTAGGAGCAATATTGCTCCAGAAACAGAAAGATAGTATGTGGGCGCCGATAGCATATTTTAGTCGCGCTACGAACCAGGCCGAACGCAACTATCACAGTTACGAGCTCGAAATGCTTGCGATAGTACGAGCGGTCGAGAGGTACCACTTATATCTGTACGGCGTAGAATTCACCATAGTAACAGACTGTAATGCACTAGTCTACGCCGTTAATAAAGCTAACCTAAATCCTCGTATTGCGAGGTGGACTCTCGCCCTTCAAAATTACAAGTTTAAAATTATGCATCGACCTGGAACCCGTATGACGCACATCGACGCTCTTAGTCGCAGCGTCGCGTACGTCAATCAGCGACCACTAGAGCGCGAATTAGAGTATAGACAGTTGTCCGATCAAAGAATTTTAGATTTAAGTAATCAATTAGAAATAAGTGATAGCGATAAGTTTGCGTTGGTCGATGGTCTCGTTTATCGAAAAGATGAGAACCGTTTGAAATTTGTAGTGCCAGAATCGATGGTAGTTAGCTTGCTTCGAGCACACCATGATGACATGGCGCACTGTGGTGCGGAAAAGCGATCAAAGGCCTACAACAAAATTACTGGTTCCCATCAATGAGGAAAAAGGTCATCGACCACATAGAAAATTGTTTAACATGTCTAATGGCAAATGAAGCGGTCAATCGCTTCGAAGGCGAAACAAGTTTGTATCTTCCGGTCAAGGTACCTTTAGAAATTTTAAACATAGATCACTTTGGTCCGTTGACGGAAACCCCAGATAATTACAAATACGTGTTGCTAGTAGTAGATGCATTTTCGCGTTTTACTTGGCTCTATCCGACTAAAACCATTAGCTCCAAAGAAGTAATCATGTGTTTACAAGGATTATATAATACTTTCGGTTTGCCAAACGAGATAGTATCCGACCGAGGAACAGCATTCACTTCTAGAGAGTTTAATGATTTCATCGAAACATACAGTATTAAACACAGAAAGGTAGCTGTCGCGGCCCCGTGGGCTAACGGTTTAGCCGAACGAGTAAATAGATTTTTAAAGAGTTTGCTAATTAAACTAATCGATTCCTCAGAAAAGTGGAAGGAACATCTCGGATCGGTACAATACATTATAAATAATACATATCACACGGCAACGAAATCAACTCCAGCAAAATTATTACTCGGCTTTGACCAGCGAAACCATAAAGATTTTTCTTTTGCTCGTTTCACTCAAGAGTTAGTTAACGTAGATACCGATATAGAAAAAGAAAGAGAATTGGCCCGAGACACAGCTCAAAGGGCTACATTGCTGGTATAATAATATAATAAGAAATATCGCGACGAAAGATGTAAAAGACCAACACTCTATAAAGAAGGAGAGTATGTTTTAATAAGAGATAATCGCACTAAACCAGGTGAGAATTTAAAATTAAAATTGAAATATAAAGACCCCTACATGATTGCTAAATCACTAGACAACAATCGTTATGTTGTCAAGGATATACCCGGTTACAATTTAAATCAAAGACCCGTCGATACAATTCTGTCTTCTGACCGGATCAAACATTGGATTAAACCACACGGGCAGCAATAAAATTTCTTGAGTTAAAATTTATCAGTTATGTTACGATACCATATATTAAGTCTAAGTTGCATTATATAGTACAATGCGTTAGAGTTTAAGATGCATTACGAAACCATGTGGTAGAATTTAAGTTACGTTGCATTGTATAATAATATGCGTTGATACAATTTAATGATAATACTCTATAATATATGTTAGACTTTAAGTTGCATTACCATATAAATTTTGCGTTTATGTGTTAGCGTTATCTTTACCGTGTTACAGCAGCCGCTTACTTGAATCTCATAGATAAAGGATATATAATATCGTAGGAAAAAGTATGCGAAATTGTAGCGACTTCGGGACGAAGTCGAATGCAGAATGGCCGAGCTGTAAAATATTTCGGTGATCGACCGACAGGTGCCGCGAACCGTATCATGCGAATTATATTGGCTCCGAATGGTATCATACTACCCCTCCCTTCGATATTAGAAATCAGGCGAATCGATCCAAAATATTCGATCGCGGTTCCACGCGTGACAAAAGGTGCCGAATGGACTCTCGATCGCGACGGGGATCAGTACAGTCGACACTGCACCCTGGGAGTCACTTCGATCTGTAGAGAGAAAGTAATACAGAAATAAATATAGTAATTTACAAGTGTTAATAAACAAGTGAGTTGACTTATGGATCCATCTCGTTCGTCACGGAAATCTCGATATTATCCCGCCACGTGGCATACCGACATTATCCCCTCGTAATCGCCCCGCCGCTAGACGCTCAGCTATTCTGAAAAAATCGAATTCCATCCAATACTAAATAACTTTCAGCAGGGAAATTTCGCGCGAGCGAGTATAAGACTGCCTTCGTGAAGGGCCATGCACCGAATTGGAGCAATATCGCATACGGTTTACGATGAAATCATAATCCAACATTCATTCGTATATAATATATTGTACGAAATATTTTAATATGTTATTATAATCCAATAAATAGTAATAATACGCATTCGTATATATCATGTGTAACATTTGAATGCTTTAGTATAATAAAATAAATAGCAATACACATACGTATATATATACGTATGTGTATTGCTATTTATTTTATTATACTAAAGCATTCAAATGTTACACATGATATATACGAATGCGTATTATTACTATTTATTGGATTATAATAACATATTAAAATATTTCGTACAATATATTATATACGAATGAATGTTGGATTATAAAATTAGATACGATATATTATGCAATAAAAGTTTTTTGCAGCAATACGAATGCATATCACCGCAATATTATAAACACGCTCTGCGTTCCCCTTACGTGTCACCGTCGAATACCGTAGTGCCCCCACGGGAGGGTGCTGGTTGAGCCGAGTAGGACGTACCGTTTGTCGTCGTGTGGGCTGAGGGCTAGCTTAGTCTCCGATAAGGTGTATACGCGATGCAGCTTCGACTGTATCAGCGACTGTCGACAGGTCATTTCCGTCCATTCCCTCAAACAGCGCGCGTAGTCGTCGAACGTCATCATTCTACCCACGACGCTCCTGCACACGCCCTTGATCCTCTTCGTGTCCCTCTTTCCGCGTACCCTCAGCGCGTACATCTTCGACCTCAACCCGATGAACTCCGTCATGACGGCGCCGTTGTTCTCGTCCTTCATGAGACCCGGTACCTTCTTGTTCCGCAGGGGCATACCGTACAGGTTTTCCGCGGGATAGTCGCTCGTGTCGAAGCGCTCGATATCGCGCGCCATGTCCGCGTACGCGTCCTCGCACTCGACTGCTGTATATCAGGCTGTCCGTGTTCGTGTACATGATCCGACACTTTTCACCGTACAGCGGTGCCATGTACTCGTAGTGAAACTCGTACAGACGCGTCTTCGAGATATCCAATATGCACATGCCGACGTAAATCGGCCGGTTGAACGTCGCCTTCAGCCTGCGTAGCTCCACGGCGAGGAGATTCTCCCCGAAAACGGCCCTGCTGTGAAAGTTCAGTCGCACGATAAGAGCCTCGGCGCCGTATCTCCCGTCCCAGCGCGTAACGAGTTTAACGTCCGCGCGATTACGCATGTTCTCCATCGTCTTACCGAATACCGCGTTGTTCCTTAGTTTGTATAAATTTTTTTCAAAATAGTTTTTCGCGACCGTTCTAAATCGCGTATTCAACTCGATGTAATCGCGCAGCCACGGGGATTGCGCGAATTCTAAGACGCGGTGAATCTTTTTGACGCGAAGACCGTGGCGCGTGCATTGCTGCAAGGTGCGGTAGTGTATACCGTACTGCTCCTTATCGCACAGAGTCGCGAGGAGTTTTTCCTGTCGCTTATCGGGCGGTACTTCGCGCGTAGGACAGAACGGCAGGTCCGAGTGCGCGTCGTGAAGATGCCGCGGATACTCCAGGTCGATTTCGAGGATGTATCCGATGGGCGAGTCCGCAGGGATCGCGCTCACGTCGAACGTAGCTACGTCCTCGATCCAGCGAAACCTCGCTCTGGGCAACGGTTGATACATTGCCCATCCGTACAGATTGTTCACGTCGTAGTACATCAGGTACGTCGACGTTTCGCACGGATCGTAGGACGGCGCGTGCCTGTTGTTGGCTCGGGCGTATCTGTGCGAGCATTGACTCAGACCGCCGCGCACCCCGCGTTCTACGAACTGCACCATATCCACGTCCGTCAGTAGCTCGAATTCGATGCCTGTGTGCAGCAACATCGCGTCCCAAGTGTAGCCCGGTAGGGTGTAGTAGTGTGCCGGGTCCAGACTGTAACTCCGTATACACGTTTCGCGGAAATTTTGGAACACATCGGCAAGCAGGAGAACGTCCGTCTTCAGGTACAAGTCGCTGTACTGTCCGAGAGTCTCGATAGAAAACCTATTCCACACGGTTATCGCGTGCGCGTAATCGTCACCGGATACCGTATCACCGGTCAACGAACTGTGGAACGACTCGCGCGGTGGTAAACGAGTCTCGAGCAGTTTCTCAGCGCTATCGACGTACTCGTACGGAAATACGCCTTTCCGCGTAAGGAGCTCGAAATCCTCCTCGGAGAGATGCAGAAATTCCGACCGTAGGATTCTCATGTGACTCTTGTCGAGATAGGACGCTAGCGTGTCGAGACTGCCGCTCAGAAACTTGTACGAGTCTACGAAACGTAGTTTCACGCACGTTCCGCACCCGTCCTCAGTGTTAGCGACGTTATTCGTGAACGCGATGTACCGCTTCTTCGTCAGCGGCAGTAATTCCACGCTACCCTCGAAAGCGTTCGCCACGTCCTCGATGATGAAGTGCGCGTCGTACCCCGAGAGATTGTGAAATATCACCGGAATGACGTGCGAGTCCTTGTAGTTCAGATTGCACGCTGAGTGCGCCGGACCTCTGTAGCGACCGGTAAGGTGGCAGTGATCGCACACTCGGGTGTCAGCCGCCGCGAACGGTTTACGGCACATGTGGCACAGCGCGGTGGCATCGCGCAGTTCCTCGCGCTACTCAGGGGTGAGGTCCCTCATGGGCGCGTCGGACGCGAGGATCGCCTTGACGCGCCGCGCCAGATCGCCGAGCTCCCCGACGAACCACGGCACGTAGTCCTCGCCGCGGTGCGACCTGTACGCGGACAACGACTCGTCGTAGGCGCAACGCACGTAGTATCCCACGCTGAACGCCCTGTGTCGTTGATACGCGCCGGTGTTCGCCGTACCCTCCTCATCCTCGTTCTTCTCAAGCGTACACTCGAGGTCGGCGTAGACGACAAACGGTGCGCGCTCTTTCCTCTTGAAGTTCCGGAAGGTCAGCAGCTTGTCCTCCTCGCTGGGAAGAATTATCGCGCAGTCGTTGATAATACCGCAGTCGACGGCGTGTGCGGCCAATCTCTCCGCGGTTGCGAAGTAGTGTAGGCACCTGTGTAACGTTATAATTATTTTTCTACATTGGCAAGCGAGAGATAGATACAAAGGATGATAAACCTACCGATCGCAGATGTACTTCTGGTGCTGCTTCTTACTGAGTTGCGCGCTAACCAGGCGCGACAGGTCCCTGATCCACGCGAAGTGCCCTGGTTGCCCCGCGCGACCGTCGGGCACGTACAGCAGGGTGACGTGTCTGTCGCGCTCGCGGTCGTGTTACCGGCAATCCAATCGGCCATTACACTATCGCACTTTAAGGTGTCTCGTATAGATCACTACATCGATCGATCTTAATCTATCGCTCTTTATGTCAAGCCGAGCTTGTTTTGACGCCTGTATTGTCGGTTTCGTCCCCGCTCGGCCCGTTCGAACCAATAAGCGGAATCCACGCGGTTTGCTCGCTAGGATGCGAATCTTCGCTCTCCCCGACGCTATTGTCGGGCACTATCATTTCGGTCGTCTCTGAGAAAAGTAGAGTCAATTCGGAGTAACGGACCTCGAGCTATTCAGTGCAATAAATCACGTCAACTCATCTACCAGAATTCAAGAACTCGATTCAATCGCTTTTCAGCGAAAAATAACGCCTCTATCCTAATCACTCTCTAAACAGGTCGGTTAACCGCAGCGGAACGATAGCCCCTCGCTTGCCATCTTCATCCTCGGCGACGACGTTTATCAATACGTCGTTCCCGCGCTCGAACCTGCCGATCTGGTCGAGCGTCATAGGAAATTCTATAACGTTTACGTTTAATACGGATGTAAAATCGGGGTATTGCGCCTTCCTATCAGCTTTTTTCGTGCATGGATACAGAGCGGCGACCACCGCCCAAGCGAAGCACGCGTTGTCCTTTGCTCGCACGTTCACCACCACTCGTTTCACCTGTATCGCGTGCGGTATATCGATGACACACCCCGCGCGCATGGGGTTGTACTTGTTCACGTTGACCGTTAAGTTCAGTATCTTGGACAACGCCCACCCGCTGTCGCGTTCTTGAAACTCGTCGAGCGCCGCCAGAGTGGTCTCCATCACGTGCTCGTCGTACCACTCGCGGAGTTCGGACAAGGGTAATAGCCCGTGGTTCCTCGTGGTGATCGTCTTGACCGCCGTCTTCTCGCCCGCTACGAACTCGGCGTTGAACGCTGTGTTCACCTTTACGCCGTTTAACGTAGCGAGGCTATCGCGAACGCGCTCGATCACCATGTCCAAAGCATCCTCGAGGAATCGATGCGGCTCGACGTGACCGTCGTTGATCACCGCACCGGTGAGCAGGCGATTCTTGAACGCCGTCTCCACCTCCGTCCAGGAGAGTCCGGACGGCTCGCCGAGTCCCGCGCCCACGTACGAGAATCGTCGTCTCAGACGGCTCCTCACGCCCTCCAGTCGCGCGATCCTCGCGACCGCGGCGAGCCTCCGCCCGGTTACCGATCGAGAGCTTCCTCCTCCGCGCGCGCACTCTTCCTGCGATCTTCGCAGGTACTCGTCGCACCTGATTTCCCAGTCGAGGTACTCGCCGAGCGTCCCGACGCGCCCGGCGAACTCGATGAGCCCTCGCTCGTCCATCGTCCACGCGCGGCGGGGAGCGTTCTCACGCCTGGGAGCACTCGCACGTTCGTCGCTCGCACGTCGGGCAATATCGTTCTATATCGTAAACGTCTTTGTTCATCGCCTTGAACCGCTCGACGTAGAACGGGATGCCCTCGTATCTCTCCAATTCATTTATTAACCTCGTTCGTTCCTCGTCCCACTTTGACTGTTCGTTATAATATTGCTATTCCTCATTCGCTCGTCGTTTTCCGTCGATTATGCAGGTACAGGTGGTTCGGTATATACCGTCCATTACCGTCAGTTCACACGACCGCCCGATACCGGTGGGAATCGTGACGCACAGCGCAACGTCCCTGTCCTCGATCTTACGGGCGATGTCCTCCGCGTAGTACCGGAAGCCCCATGACCTTCTTCGCGTCTCTCTTTCAGCGTCCTTGCACTCACGCAGCATCCGCGTGTACATCACCCTTCGCACGCTATACGGCCAGTCAACGACGCTCCGCTTTTGAATCACGACTCCCTGCCTCGCGGAACGTTCGCCGGTTCGACGTACGCCGATCTCACGGTCGCGCAGAAAACGCGCTACCGAGATTCGCTTAACGCTCCCGGGCCCGGTCTCTTCCTGGGTATCGTCCCCGAGAACGTCGTGGACGTCCCCGAGAATCTCGGCGACGTCCTCCTCGAGAGGGCTCATGCGTTCGTTACAAAGCAAATCTCGCATCTTCGCGCGTCGAAACGACGGGGTCGACGGTCTCGGGTCTACGTCTGCGTGCTCTTGGCGAGCAACCCTCGCGCCTCGATCGCTCGACACTTGTGACAATCGATGATCCTTGGCGGCGGTCCGTTTATGTGATCACGCCCTTCGGGCTGGTTGTGGTGCGCGTAGCACTTGCGATACCGTTGCACCTCGGGATCGCGTCTCAGATGTTCCGGTAACCTGTCCCACAACCCTTCCACGTAGTCTCCGTATCGATCCAGGAGAATGATCTTCGGAACGTACTGCATCTGCTCGCTCGTCAAACGGCAGATCAATCTATTCTCCGGTAGAAGGAGGAACATCGTGACCTTTGCTAGATCCTCGCGATAAATTCGATAATGACTTCCGCACCGTATCCGGCGGAACGTTCAAGCGCACACGCGTCCGTGCGTCCCCGCGTACGTGCACCTACTGGATCGGCACGATGCGAACGATCGTCACCTACGCTCAGTCGGATTTATGGATGGCTGTTAAACCACAAGCTTCGCACGATTTAAGAGTACCAGCTGGCAAATCGTGTAGGTATTCGTTGTAGTCGCGCACCCATTCCTTGATCGTTTCCTCGGTCATCATACAAGACCTATACTGCTCGTACAATCGTTCTTGAAAGTGGCTCATTATATAGTTATGAAAGTCATTCGTGGTACAGGTTGGATTCATTGGACTGCGCTCCATCCACAGTGCGTACGTCTCCATCAACGTTACTTTCATGTGCCATCCCTCGCTCACGTGGCGAGCGGGCACATCGTCGTCGCTCTTCTGCCCCCTTTGATTCCACAGATACTTAGACAGAAAAGCGATTATTACTCGTATATTTTGCGCTGCCGAACGTAACGGATTCCAGATCCGATACAAAAAATCTAAGGTGTTGTAGCGAATCGTATCAAACTCTTTGAAAACGATATCCAATTCCTCCTCATCCATGAAATCCTCGCCCAGAACCCTGAGCGCCTCCTCCAACCCGTTATCAGCGGTCGACGAGTCCCTCGATCCCGGCTTCTTTAAAACGGACTTGTCGGGTTCCATGCGACCAAAGGTCAATCGCAACGGGTTGCTCGAGGAATACCGACTCCGACGCGTTTGCTCGATCGGACGCGCTCCGCGTCTTTTATACCCTTTATTCGAGGGAAAACCGCTATCAGCGGTTGTCAAAAAAATAGAACGGTATGGCCGGAAAACCACATCCGGTTCGGGAACTCGTCGCGGGACCACCGCGAGGACATGAACGTAGAAAAATAGAACATTATCGACAGGAAAACCACACCCGGCCCAAAAATATCTCCCACCAGGACCCGACTCGCTTCCGGTGACTCACCAGAAAACCACATCCGCCGTAAAACCACATCCGGGAAATCCAAAATGGCGCTCCCACCCTTTTCCCCCTCCCCTCCTCCCAAACCCCCCTCCCCTCCCCTCGCCGCAACTCCGCCGCAACTCCCCCTCCCCTCCTCCCAAGCAACGCCTCTTTCCCCTTCCCCTCACCCCCTCGAGCCCCATGGGTTAGAACCGGTCCTATATACCTACTATAGTGAAAAAATACGTTTGGAAACAATTTGTAAAATGCACATCTTTATAGAATCTGTAAATGCTATTTAATGTTTACAGGAAATTGTACGAACGCTTACATCGTGTAGAAGCAGAACTAAAGTAAGAGTCACATCTATTAATATACCATATCTATTAACGCGACTTTTCATTGTACTGATTTGTCCTTATATTTTATTTGCAGACAAGTAAATTCCACTGTGGAAAAAATTTTAAGATGCATCCAGGATCACCATCGCGCACCACAAAAGCCAGCCATCTTCCCTGTACAATCACTTCCAGACATGGATGCGATTGAAAGAATCAACGAGGATGAATATTCCAACGCCGTAAGTGAACAGAGAATTTGTATTGTTTCGTATTTATAATTTTTTCACGTATTCTGATATAGAATTACATTAATCTTGTTTACGTAGGTAAATTATTTCCGTTACATTGGCGGTTTTAATTTAAGAGAAGCTGTAAATATCTGCCTGAAGGAAAGTTTGAAGGATGCCATCGCACCGTCGTTTACATGGTTGGATCGTGAAGGACATCGACCGCTATATAATACTCGTCTCATTATGGCAATTTATGGTACAAGATCGATTATATTTGTTTACGCATAATTATTAATATTACTGCGTGTCCTCTTAACGATAATGCAACCTGCCTTTAGTTTTTAGATGGTGTATGCCGAAACAAAAATTTTGTTCTAAACACGGATTGCCACGCAAAGGATCGGAAGGAAGAAGAGGAGGAGAAGGAAGACTACTACGTGACCAGTGGATTCACCGATACATATTAATATGTGTCGTTGAGTGGGTCACACACGGCACTTTTCAGTGCCTTTTTCATTCATTGAATGTTGGATAATTTTTCGATAAACATCGGCGCCATAGTTTTCACACAAAATCAGTACTTTTCAGTGCCCGATATTTCTTAATTTAATATTATAATCGTGCGTGTGTCTTCTCGCGTATATTTTATGCCGTATGTCGTAAATATTAGGGGTGTGATTTAGTTTTGAGGGTTTTTTTGCTCAAAAACGCATGTATTTAAATATGATAATGAATGAATACCTTAATCAAAATATTTTCCTTCGTTTTCTATAACTTTTTCCCATCTTTCTGGCAAGAGATGGATTCCACCACGATAAAATCACTCTTCTTTTCAGTTGATCCATTCGTCGACGAATTTTCGCACTTCTTCGAAATTATGAAAGTGTGTATCCTCTAAAGCGTGTTACATCCACCGGAACAAATAATAATCGCATGGAGCAATGTCCGGAGAATACGCGGGGTGCGGTAAGACTTCCCATTCAAGCTCTAATAGTGTTTGTTTCACTGATAACGCAACGTGAGGTCGAGCGTTGTCATGAAGAAGAATCACTTTCCGTCGTTTACTCGCAATTGGTGGTCGTTTTTGGTCCAATGCTTGCTTCAACTTGTACAATTGGTGTCGATAACGATCAGCCGTGACAGTCTCATGCGGATTTAACAGCTCATAGTACACTATACCTTCTTGATCCCATCAAATACAGAGCATTACTTTTGAACCGTGAATATTGCGTCTCGGAGTGGATGTTGATGGTTGGCTTGGATCCACCCATGATTTTCTGCGTTTGGGATTATCAAAATAGATCCACTTTTCATCCCCAGTAACAATCCGAGACAAAAGACTCTTCTTTTTTTGCCTGGCGATCAACGAAATACAAATGTTCAACCGGTTCGCAATGGCACTTTCCGATAATTGATGTGGAACCCATTTCCCTTCTTTCTGAATTTTTCCCATTTCATGTAAATGTTTGGTAACTGTTGTACGATCAACATTTAATGCTCTGGCAAGTTCTGAAGTGGATTGTGTTGGATTTTCGTCCAATAATGCTTGCAAATCTGCATTTTCAAGCTTTCTTGGTTGTCCCGAGCGTTCTTTGTCCTTCACATCAGTATCACCACTTTTAAAGCGTCTAAACCAGTATTCATACGTCTTAATTGATGGGGCAGAATCACCATAAGTTTCCACAAGAATTCTATAACCCTCAGCCGCAGTTTTCTTTTGATTAAAAAACAAAAGCAACGCATGTCGAAAATGCTCTTTCGGAAGTTGCATTTTTACGATGATATAAACACGACTGTTATTGCATCTATTGCTATAATGCTACTAAATGTCATGGATAATGTCAACACTGTAAGAAACAACAGTTATCGGAAACAGCTATTGGAACAAACTGACACTACAGCCATCTGTTGCAAAACCCTCAAAACTAAATCACACTCCTAATATTTGTAGGTGTTTTCTTTAGCTTCTTTACTCAATTCGTGTTTAATTTATATCTTAAACTTTTCTTTTTTTCTTTAATTTCCTTTTTATTTTCTTTCTCGTCAAAAAAAAAATGAAAAATGTTCTGTCCGAAACCAGGGGACAACAAATGCATAATAAAAATAACATAATCGTAAAAGCCAGTCTACCTTTTATAAAAACCACATAGGTAATTTGAAAACACCTTACCAAAGTGTATCATAACACTAAAACACTTATTGTAGTCAGTAAATCTTTATAGGTATAGTTCGTGTTTAAATTACGCAATACAACGTTTTCTCGCCAAATGCAACAATCAACTATTTTTCTCACCTACATATACGCGACTGAATCGTGTTACAATCTGCGCGTGGATCACTATACCCCTCCCCGTCCTATCGTCACATGATGGCTCGATCGCATTTGTTTTCGCATAGATATAATGTATGTTCGATGCTAGGTGCCGTCCGGCGCTAGGGGAACTCCCCCTATATTTGTTTCACTCTAACTTATTGCACTTAGTTCAGAAGTGCAGAAAAAGAACAAATCTATGGTTGCTTGCGTATCCCCTCCATGCTGTAAGCATGGGTCCCCAAACTAGCAGGACAGTATGCCAGATATCGGCAAATTTTTCTTTTCCACATGACTAGAAAGTATAGAATCCACTCTTAAAAAAGCCGTGGTAAATCAAATCGAAATCATTGTTGCCCCTTTTCCGCGACGCTGATTGGTTATTTCGAGTAGGACTATTACTTTTGATAACTTCGAATATTCGCGTTGTGCGTTATGTTTAGTTTAGATTACCATCGCGCGGCTGTCTTCGCGTGGAGGTTAACAATTTGGATGTGACAATTGTGCATATAATAACTAATAGATGAATATTATTATTCGAAAACATTATTAATATTGAAAACTAAAATAGCGCGCGCATAGCAAGCGCCTGCGTTGTACTGGTAACAATATAAATAATATCTCAGAACTCCTCGGAAAAAGAAAAAATTTTAATGGCTAGAACTTTTTCATTTATTGTTTTAACGAATTTTAAATCATCGAGAACTCTAGGCAATATGCCAAATAATAATATAGATGCTCCAGAACTCCTCGGAAAAAAAAGTTTTAGGGCTAGGACTTTTTCATTTATTCATTTAACGAATTTTAAATCATCGAGAACTCTAGGCAATATGCCAAATAACAATATAAATAGCACAGAACTCCTCGGAAAAAAAAAATTTTAATGGCTAGAACTTTTTCATTTATTGTTTTAACGAATTTTAAATCATCGAGAACTCTAGGCAATATACAAAATAATGATATCAACTCAGAACTTCTCGGAAAAGAAAAAACTTCTAAGGGCTAGAACTTTTTCATTTGCGTGTTTAAAGGATTTTTAATAGTCGGAGAATATAGGCAATATGCCAACTAACAATATAAATATCACAGAACTCCTGGGAAAAGAAAAATCTCTTAAGCTCAATAACTTTTTCATTTCTAAATTTAAAGGATTTGCAATAGTCGAGAAATCTTGGCAATATGCCAATTAACAATATAAAAGTCTCAGAACTACTCGGAGTAAGAAAACATTTCTAAAGGCTAAACTTTTTCAAATAATGTAAAATAATATTCTTTCAAAAAAGGACTCTACAAAACTAATGATATGAACAAATTGCGCCAACTCCAATGGGTATTTATGCAAACCAGAAAATCTATTACTTTATTATTACTCTTTGACCGATATTCATTGTTGATTCTGATTTAAGACCATCTTAAGTACAATCATAAGATATTTGAAACCAATCACACAGTCGTATCTTAAGTATCAGTAGCATCTTAAGATATTACTTCAGATCGTCTGGAAATAAGAACGGACTATGAATACTAGCCTTTGATATTAAAAAATAAAGGACATAATAATATTAAGCAGATATTTTTATACGAATAAATATTTTAATACATAGAAATATATTTATTAATACAAATAAGTGGTTTTTTCAAAATACTTGGCGCTGCTAAACCGAATCATTATGTTAATTGCCTCGTTCTCTTACTTTCTCTTGTGAATGCGTGCATGTGTGTGTATGTGTGTGACATTAGAATTAAGCACAGAATAAGTTTAACTACATTTGTATATATATATATGTATTTCAGCGAGGTGTTATGTAATTTAGTGTCTAAGGAAATTATTGTAATCTTTAGATTATTTCAATACTAAGACAATTTTTGATTCGGTTTAGCAGCGCCAAGTATTTTGAAAAAAACACTTATTTGTATTAATAAATATATTTCTATGTATTAAAATATTTATTCGTATAAAAATATCTGCTTAATATTATTATGTCCTTTATTTTTTAATATCAAAGGCTAGTATTCATAGTCCGTTCTTATTTCTAGACGATTTAGTCTACGTCGCTTTGTTCAACCAGTATAGAGTAAAAACGTCAAAGGTGCAAAACTTGAAATGTCAAAATTGCCGGAGTAAAGTCGTCACTTTATTTTCGGACTGGATTTTAAATGAACAAACATAATTCTGATCATGAAGAATGATAGGATACATTTTATTACTTATTATTTAATAGAAAAATATATACATTTAATTATTGGAATCTGACCACTGCTGCTTCCTTGATTTCGATTTTCGCCCACTGCTCATCGAAGGCCGCAATTTTAAAGTTCACCACGACGAGACATAGAAGAAATCGTGGGATCGAATTCGTTTTCATGCATTGCCGACCGCGGCATGTGTTTCTAGCGTATCATATAATTTCAGCTATTTCATATCTCGTTTTTTTGCCCCAGTGGCTTGGTGACGATTTCGCTCTGGATACAGATTTAAAGTTTGGTCGCTCATGAAATATTAGAAATATTAGAAACGAAAATAAAACAATTCACTGGATTCGTGTTCAGCATACCTAGGGGAGGGGGTCAAGGCTGATATAGGGTCTCCACGAGGTTCACAGATGTTGAATATGCAACCTTAACAAATATGGAGTAATGCCCAAGCCATTTTGGCAATATCAGCAAATCCTACCTCCACGTCCATGAAGACTTCACATTCCATCTAGTGCAGTGTTGTGCAGTACCTAAGTACTGTAACTAGGTACAAATTTACGTACTTACCCAGATAGCCAAGCCTGTCAAAAGCAGATTATGCCAAATGTCTGCAATCAATTGTTGTCAACAAAAAGATTGCAAATATGATGCAGCAGTTGATATTACTGATTAAGATCACAAATTGGTACCAAAAACCGTGCAGAGCCTGCTAACAGACTCTGACAGCAGATTGGCGGCAGAAACCGAGCAGGATCTGTTAACATGACTTGACGTCAGATTGGCGGCAGAAACCGAACAGGATCTGCGCGCGCACAATCTGACGGCAGATTGGCAGCAGAAACCGAACAGGATCTGTAGTTTTTGGCCATTCATAGAAAATGATGCATTTAAAGAGTCTCGATGTTATTTTTATGTTTTTTAACTAAAAATAACTGGAAAACACAAATTACATACAAAATATTATGTTTATTAATTTCTCCACATTATTTTACATATTTTTACATATTATTACTAATAAATAATATATAATTACACATAAAGTATATTTATAAAATCTAATAAATCGAATATAATATCAATCGAATATAATATAATATTAGCAATAATGTTATTTAATAATAATAATCTAATAAAAAATATATTTAATTAAATTTGTGAAAAGCCGAATTGTGCCGGGTTTTCGATGATCCGAATGAACTGGAACTTGGTGAAACTAAACAGACAAGAAATAGAAAATTAGACACTGATACGATACACAATTTTCGCGACGTGATATTTTTTATCGCGCATCTCATTTCTTTTAAATAAATGAATAGTAGTTTCTGAAGGGAAACTGTATTCATTTATTTGTATTAGGAGTGTGATTTAGTTTTGAGGGTTTTGCAACAGATGGCTGTAGTGTCAGTTTGTTCCAATAGCTGTTTCCGATAACTGTTGTTTCTTACAGTGTTGACATTATCCATGACATTTAGTAGCATTATAGCAATAGATGCAATAACAGTCGTGTTTATATCATCGTAAAAATGCAACTTCCGAAAGAGCATTTTCGACATGCGTTGCTTTTGTTTTTTAATCAAAAGAAAACTGCGGCTGAGGGTTATAGAATTCTTGTGGAAACTTATGGTGATTCTGCCCCATCAATTAAGACGTATGAATACTGGTTTAGACGCTTTAAAAGTGGTGATACTGATGTGAAGGACAAAGAACGCTCGGGACAACCAAGAAAGCTTGAAAATGCAGATTTGCAAGCATTATTGGACGAAAATCCAACACAATCCACTTCAGAACTTGCCAGAGCATTAAATGTTGATCGTACAACAGTTACCAAACATTTACATGAAATGGGAAAAATTCAGAAAGAAGGGAAATGGGTTCCACATCAATTATCGGAAAGTGCCATTGCGAACCGGTTGAACATTTGTATTTCGTTGATCGCCAGGCAAAAAAAGAAGAGTCTTTTGTCTCGGATTGTTACTGGGGATGAAAAGTGGATCTATTTTGATAATCCCAAACGCAGAAAATCATGGGTGGATCCAAGCCAACCATCAACATCCACTCCGAGACGCAATATTCACGGTTCAAAAGTAATGCTCTGTATTTGATGGGATCAAGAAGGTATAGTGTACTATGAGCTGTTAAATCCGCATGAGACTGTCACGGCTGATCGTTATCGACACCAATTGTACAAGTTGAAGCAAGCATTGGACCAAAAACGACCACCAATTGCGAGTAAACGACGGAAAGTGATTCTTCTTCATGACAACGCTCGACCTCACGTTGCGTTATCAGTGAAACAAACACTATTAGAGCTTGAATGGGAAGTCTTACCGCACCCCGCGTATTCTCCGGACATTGCTCCATGCGATTATTATTTGTTCCGGTGGATGTAACACGCTTTAGAGGATACACACTTTCATAATTTCGAAGAAGTGCGAAAATTCGTCGACGAATGGATCAACTGAAAAGAAGAGTGATTTTATCGTGGTGGAATCCATCTCTTGCCAGAAAGATGGGAAAAAGTTATAGAAAACGAAGGAAAATATTTTGATTAAGGTATTCATTCATTATCATATTTAAATACATGCGTTTTTGAGCAAAAAAACCCTCAAAACTAAATCACACTCCTAATACAAAGGAAGGAACAACCTGCTTGGTGTGCCTAGACAGCAACGAAGAAGATTGGATTCAGTGCTGCAATTGCCAGGAATGGGTTCACGAGGCATGTGCTGATACTCCTGAGTGTTCTGATTATTATATTTGTGATCACTGCAAACTCTAAGCTTTAATTTTAAAGTAGTCCAGTATTAGGAGGCCTATTTTAACCTTGTCCGGTACTAGGTGCCATTTTAATTTCTTACCAAATTATAAGTCAAAGTTTGATGTTGAGTTGAGCCTAATTTTTTAAGAAAGTTGATTATTCTGTACCCTTACTTTCGTTCCTAATAATGTCAACTTGTAATAAATGCAAACTAAAAAATAAATAAAACATATTAGTTTATTTATCTACGAAAAACCTTAAGTGTCCGCTGCTAGGGGAATTCCCCCTATATTTTCTTTTACTCTAACTTATTGCATTAGTTCAGAAGTGCAGAGAAAAAGAATCTACACTAATAAAAAAATATAGTTGAAGATGCTATAATTCTATAGGCGCCTTAGCACACTATAAATTGTATCCTGAAATTATAGTATATACAGGGTGTCTCAGAAAGAATGGGACAATGCTCGTGTGCAGATAGAGTGGACTGAACTGAGTCGAAAAGTCTTGTACCATTTTACAATTTTCGCAATAGTTAAAGAGTTATTAATTATTAAAAATTACTGTATTATTCCGGCCTACCGCCGAATGCAAGTGTGCGGCAAGATGCGACCGCCTAGCGATCGAGGTTGCTAGGCGCGCGGGGTGTTGTTTATTACAAGTGACCTGCCTAGCCATTGCCACTGCGATCGCTAGGCACTCGATCGCTAGGCGGTCGCATCTCGCTGCGCGCTTGCATTCGGCGGTAGGCCGGACTAATACAGCGATTTTTAATAATTAATAACTCGTTAACTATTGCGAAAATTGCAAAATGGAACAGGACTTTTCGATTTAGTTCAGTCCGCTCTATCTGCACACGAGGATTGTCCCATTCTTTCTGAGACATCCTGTATATATATGATTCCGCTTTCACACTTCACACTTAGTTAAAGCGGAAAAAAAATCATTTTTTCCGTTATAGTTTCGCGGAATTTAATGTGGACATGTTTTACAGTGTAGTATAGAATAGTGCTAATGGAACAGTATAATGGTTTATATTACTAGTATTATAATAGAATTTACTATAAAAATGAATATCCCGACTATAATTCTTTTATCATCATCTATAGTCAATTTTATCATCGATTTTATTATCAGTGTACTACACTAACTGAAAATAACTTTGATACGCACCAGTGGTGCTATCTCTCTCTGACTTTGCACGGCTATCTCTCTCTGACTTTCAAAACATCCTCGCACTTCTACGATTGGTTGCGATGTTCCCCCTCCATAGCACACTGTAAGTCTCGAAACTGCATCTGAGTCATCATCTGAGGCTCAGTAGGCTCAGGCTCATTTCGACTTTGACTGCGATCTGAGTGGCAGTGGTTTATACTGTGATACATTTCGTTTTGGATCATTTTATTAATGGCTACGTTAAACAATCTTCCGGAAGAAGTGATTCAGATAATACTGAAGTGTAACGATAGTTATCTCCAAAATGTCCAAAACGTTTCATCCACCTGCACACACTTTCATGAGATGTTAAGGACCAATAGATTTTGGCGACGGATGTTGAATGAGAGGTATTATTTTTTTTATATTATATTTTCTTATTTTTCTTTTCTTCTTCTCTTCGATATTCTCTTTACTTTTCATTTAAAATAGTTCCGTAGTCGTTGTGCATGATTGTAAGTGTTGAAGGTAGACACATAAATTCCCAGATAGCAGAGGGAGTTGAAAAAGAATTCATTTGTCGTGTTATGTGTCTTTTTTCACAATATACACAAAATAAAGTATATAATTTCTATAAAACTGTATAAATATACATACATAGTTTCTTGTAGTAACAGTATTATTTTATTCCATGTATTAGCAAGCCGGTTTTTAGCAACTTTTCGTTTTTACTGCAAAAAGAATAGAAAAGATGTTATAGAGCGTAAAAGAAATTCTTTTTGCATCTGAAAATGAACTCAGGATTGGTGACATACAAGTGAATTCTTTTTGAACTCTCTCTGCTATCGGAGTTGTGCATGCGTGTACTTTATGAATGCATAGTAAATTATGCCCTGCATGTACGATACTAATTTTTAACGGTGAATAAATATATCATGTTTATGCTGCTTTATTCCTCTTACAAAGTCCACGTTGTTGCAATATAGCTTAGAATCGCATTTCTTCGCGAGCATGTGTCTGCAAAATCAAACATGGTGGACCAAAGTTCCCCATGGTCCCATGGACCATCGACATGTAGAATGGACCGCTGATCGCAGTGGTGGGGGTAGTGATCGGGTGTGAAAAATAGAGGCAGACAACTGGAGAGTCTTCCGTCTCTTTCTACTGTATACCGCGGTAGCCAATCAGGCTTTACTAGAGAGAGACGGAAGGTTCTCCAGTTGTCTGCCTCTCATTCCACACCCGGTCACTACCCCCACTACTGCGACCAGTGGTCCATTCTACATGTCGATGGTCCATGTGGACCTATGGTCACATGGTCCACCATGTTTGATTATGCAGACAGGCTCACGAGGAAATGCGATTCTAAGCTAAATAAATTAATAAATTATTTTAAAAAAAGAAAGTTTGTTATTCAATGACGTGCAAAGTTTAATGTACTTATTCTTTTCTTACATGTTTGTTCCAGATTTGCTTCGTTGAAAATATTATTTTGTGCAGAAAAGGAGCACAAAGGTTTTCTAGACTACAAAGAATTGTTCGAAGCAAGTGTAGCATGCAGAAAAGCATTGCGGCAGTTTGTGATAGAAATGAGTGAAGAGAACTACAGTGTATCTCTTCCGCAGAGTTTTTGCAAACTCATATAAATAGCTATCACTGTACGCCAGATACTCCCGTGACCGACCTTCTTGGCCGTTGCACTCATTCTATGCATTTAACTGTGAATGAAGAAAAACTCAATTTATTGGTCCAGTGTTTCACAAATGAAATGACACATCACTCGAAATATTATTTACTTATGAATGAATTGGACAGTCTACATAAGCAGTCACAGAGGTGAGATTCAATCAATAATGAATATTTCTAAAAGTTTCTAATAAATAATTAAGTGGATAATTAAATGATAATACTATAACGCATATTGTAAGGAGATAAAATACTTATTGCACAATTAATATACAAAATGTTTTAATTTTTAGTGAACCGAGGACTGATCTCACGCATATTTATTACGGTAAAGAGCTTCTGCCATACGTAAAGCATCATTATCTAAAAACCGTATCGCAGAACTTTATAAATTGTCCTGCTGAGCATCAGGTATTTGAAGCGGTGAGTAACTTTTGTCGCTACATTGTAAGTTAACATAATCTTATTCTAATGTATTATAAGCTATAACTTAGCGTAATTCATAAATAAGTATTCTTTGACACACTCTCCCCCAGTTTGCCGATATGGTGCAACTGCACGGAACTTTAGTTCAGAAAAGAATATTTTGCACAAAATGTCTAGAATCTTACATCACTGTTGTTCCATAGATCTTTATTGATATTATTGCGTTTCCAAACTGAGAACTGCTCCTCGAATATAGGATGTTTAGAATTCTCAACTTTAAGATGTTCCATCACCTGTTGGGTGATAAGATCTAGCTCCGTTTCAATATGTACAGCTTCATATTATTTCTTATAAATGATAACATTTTTGTTTCTTTGCGTAAGATTAATTAAAATTTTTTCATTAATATATTTTTACATAATGAGAATATCTCTATAGCACAAGGAATACTATTAATTATGTATAGTTTGAACAGTTTATATAATTATTTTATACTTTCTAGTCATCACATGGAGAAGAAACATACCCACTTAAACCAAAAAAGAGGAAGGCTAGTATGAAATATGCAGTGGGTATGATCCTGAAAAGTTTTCCAAACGTTACTGGCGTGATAATCGGATGGCTGATGAGAGATTATAATCCGAGAGTCCAATACGCCGGCCAAATACGAGCTTACATAGTACTTTGAGAGGACAACACAATATTTTCCATGTCCGGAAGTATGAATAAACTGCATTAAGTAAATTGTATTATTCTGAATTATGTATAATATATAATAACATGTGCGTATATTTTTTATTTCAGTATATCTGGAGAAGGTAAAGATGCCAGAACCTCTCAAGAACGATGTACTGGGCAGATATTTCTCCGAATTCAATGGCACTCATTATATACCAAACGAGACATTGAAGAGGATCTATCCAGATGATTTATTATATTTGACTAACCAATTGTAACTTTTTTATTATTGTATGTTTAAGATCTAGGGTGTACGCAAATAATGTTACCTAGTCTTTCTACCAAAGAGAAATTAAACTATATTTTATAAAATAATAATATAAATTATTGCTTCCCCTTCTGTCACCCTTCTGTTATATTGAATTTTTAATTTAAAAACGTAATAAGAGTAAAATTTATATATTCTGTACACGTGTCCGGTAATGATCGCCCCAGCTTCCGTACATGAGTAGAGCGGATCGAGACGAAGAGAAAAGTCCTATACCGTTTTGCTATTTTCGCAATAATTATCGAGTAATTAATTATTAAAAATTATATTAAGCCCGCCTACCGCCAAATGTAAGCGACATATAGTACTGGACGGAGCATGTCAACGATGTCGATGTATTATATCTTCTAGATTAATTGTAACAAAAAAAAACGAAGCCTGCCATCGGGGGGATTCGAATGTTCGCCTGTGCAATGGTAAAGGGTGCAAAAAGAGCAAGCCTTATCACACTAGCGGCTCGCGGCTGCAGCTGCAATTGCGTCTGCGATTGCAATTCCTTCTTGGCCAAACAGTAGCAAGAACCAATAAAATGAAGGCAATTTCAAACAATAACTCATCTATGTCGCAAAGTAAAATAATAAAATCATATTTCGATAGATGTCACTGGGTTTTGTCACGCAGTCAAGGTAAAGGTGTAATAACGTTCAATTGTTTTTGATTTTTATTTTATAAAATATAGTTTTATACTCAACAATATTTATATATAGAAAGATGATAATATACATTTAGAATACATCTTATACTTTGAATATAACAATAAAACATAACAATAAAAAAGCTGTCGCTACAATTCATTAGATAAAAATAATATATCTTCTGGATACTCATCTGCCAGCCTTTTATTTGGTAGGTAATATGTGTTTTTAAATGCAGAAAAATATCTTCCGACTGCGCAGGTATTGAAAGGTTCCGGTGTATCTACCTTCCTTACCCCCTCTGAAATAAAAAAATGCACGCGAGATTTATTATGTACAGGAAATATATCATTCACACTATAATATAATTTATTTAATATAGTTTGTACCTTCAGGAACACCAAGTACGTTCATGCTCTCGCAAAAAACTAAGTAATATCGCGCAGATAGAATATTTATTTCTCTCGGGTTAAAATCTTTTCTTTCCCTCCATCCGATTATCACGCCTACAATACCCGAATCGTAAATTTCCACAATCATTCCCACTGCAAATCACATTCTAGGCTTCCTTATCCTCGGTTTGGGTGTGTATTTTTCTTGCTCACGCGACTAGAAAATATAATTAACGATAATAATTAACGATAATAAATAATTATCTGTTATTATTGCTTATGTTTTCTTTTTTCTTTATATGTATGCGTGTAATCTTTATATATCACAACGAGCACCATACATACCCCAGATACTATCGTGATTATTTTATTTCATATTGAATCCCTGCATCTGCTTATAGTGTGTCTAACACCGGACTGAACATATGTGGAAACACAAGATTTGATTAGAAAACCTTTCTTCCAGCAGATATTTTATTTGACAAATATGTAGTAATACTTCAGACCATATCAATAATTGTAATGAAACGGTTTATGTAAAAGACTAAATACAGTGTTCACATACACAATTAATATTGGTATCCTTTGTACATGGAGATTTTCTTATCATGTAAAAATATATCAATCTTATGCAAAAGGAAGAAGAGAAAATTTGCAAGAATTTTATTTCTTTGCTTTTTGTGTGTATAATTTTTATATATCACATACGAGCGCAGACGTACATACCCGAGTTACCAAATTGATCATTTTATTTCGTAGTGTATCCATGGATTCCCTTGCAAAGTGTGTAACGGTAGATTCAATCTGCATATATGTGGAAACACGAGAATTGTTTAGAAAACTTTTCTTCCAGCAGATAAATATGTAATACAATAGTTTATTTAGGTTTTTACATAAATCTTTTCGTTATAAGTACTGATATGGCTTGAAGTAAGCGTATTACATATTTATGTAATACGCTTACTTCAAGCCATATCAGTACTTATAACGAAAAGATTTATGTAAAAACCTAAATAAACTATTAATATACACAATACCAGCATTACAATTGTTCTATATTCTCATTACGTAAAAATATATTAATCAATCTTACTCAAAAGAAAGAAGAGAAAACTACAAGAATCTCATTTCTTTGCTTATAAATTTATTCAGGTACCTCGAGTAATCTATTTCTGGAAGCAACTACATCTTCTTCCCGTATTAAGGTCAGCAGATATTCTTCCTCTTGTTTTACCAGATCTTCAAGCTTCCGAAACCAACGAGTTGCTTTACCCAAGTATGAAATGATATAACCATGAATTATATTAGTATTAAGACGACTTCCTCTCGATATAAAATAGTCACCCAATTCTAATGTCAACTAAAACAAACATTACATTCATAGGTTAAACTAAAATTCTGAAAAACGAAAAATTGTTTTGGAATTAGAAACGAATGTGTCAATAATTTAACATATTTATACCAACTTGCATATTTGTGACCAATTATTGTATTTGAATCTTGTTACTTTTAAAAATTCTTGTTCCATTTGAAGATCTGCTATATTATAAACTATATTATATATACTTACCTCTGAGACATTTAGTTTACGATATACAGGGTGGGGCAATAACTATTACCACCTTAAATATCTTCTAATTTATAAGGTCCAGAGGAAAATTTATGTAATCAAAATTATACGGTACGAAGGGGGCTAACATATGGCGATAATAATTTTTGTCCTGGTGGAGGCGCTTCGAAGATATCAAGGTCGCCTTCATTTTTTTTAATAGGTTCGGTATGTTTTTTTTCTATAATTTTATAGAGGAGCTTAAAACAAGTACGGAACTCATGACACAAAATTATTGAACAAGATTAAATGTAAATGAAAACGATAAAAAATACATTTTTATATTAAATGAAATTTACGTTTAAAAGATGTACGAAATGACGTTTTATTAGTATGTTTTGTCGGAATGTTTTGATTTTGACATTCCTCATAAATGAGGATCAACTTGTTCTTCAAACGGATACATCGATGAAAATAAATAGGATTTTAAATGTTCGACGCGAAGGCTGAGTGCGATTAGGATATCGTTCAGCGTATAAATTTTGCGCTCTCACTGAATTTTTTTTACATTCTCCATAAATGAGATCATTCTCCATCATGTCGACTTGTTCTTCAAATGAATACATCTTGCACGATTGACTTATCTATCGATACTACTTTTTATGTTTATCTTATCCTGTGAACTTATTAAGATGGCCTTCAAAGGGTCTTTGTTTTCATTGAAATAAGTTTACGTCACTATTTATTTTCATCGATGTATCCGTTTGAAGAACAAGTTGATCCTCATTTATGAGGAATGTCAAAATCAAAACATTCCGACAAAACATACTAATAAAGCGTCATTTCGTACATCTTTTAAACGTAAATTTCATTTAATATAAAAATGTATTTTTTATCGTTTTCATTTACATTTAATCTTGTTCAATAATTTTGTGTCATGAGTTCCGTACTTGTTTTAAGCTCCTCTATAAAATTATGGAAAAAAAACATACCGAACCTATTAAAAAAAATGAAGGTGACCTTGATATCTTCGAAGCGCCTCCACCAGGACAAAAATTATTATCGCCATATGTTAGCCCCCTTCGTACCGTATAATTTTGATTACATAAATTTTCCTCTGGACCTTATAAATTAGAAGATATTTAAGGTGATGATAGTTATTGCCCCACCCTGTATATCAGGATGTATCTGACATCCTATAACTTCACACATTCTGGACCAGTCATTTTCATTTAGAATGATTCCATCGAATAAGATATCAATATAAAAATACTCGTTTGTTACACTACTGCAATAAAATAATGAAAAGGTATACATAAGTACGAAAGAAAAATGATAAGTTAAGAAGGATATTATTAGTCCAAATTAAAATTAGTTTAACCATACTTTGGCTTCCATTTTAATAACCAATACTTTTCCGACAATAAGTCAAGTTTAGGAAAACATAGTAGATCGCAGCGTATATTACCGAGTCGTCTTGCAATACTCTGGAATAGGATTGCCACCTGTACGATATACACACTTTTTTCTCTTGAAACCTGTCACATTGTTTTTTTAACTCCATCAACTATTACAATCTGTCACATCGGACATTCAGTAATTTTTTGATATTGTTAACAGTCTCAGTGTTACGCCAGCCCAATGGCCTTCCTCACAATCCTCTCCTTAGTCAACCAAGTCCTGTGGTAGCTTGCGCTTTAGTCTACGCGGGTATTCTGGTTTATCCATTAACGTTGACACTAGCTTGTTAGGATGACTTTGTAGTCTTGATTTGTGTTTCAGTATCGCTTTCTTGACTTCCTCCTCAACGGTAGGGATACCAAGGTCCTTATGTAGTGATTCGTTTGAGACATACCATGGTGAATCTACCATGGCCCTTAGGACCTTAGACTGAAAACGTTGAATAATATCAATGTTGGACTTAGAGGCAGTGCCCCATATCTGTATGCCATATAGCCAAATCGGTTTGATTATACTCTTGTACATTAATAGTTTGTTTTCCAGGGACATCTGGGACCTACGACCGATCATCCAGTACATTTTGCTAAATAAGAGGCCTAATTGTTTTCGTTTATTAAATATATGCGTTTTCCATGTCAAACGTCTATCAAAGTGCAGGCCAAGATATCTAGCTTCTTCTTTCTGAAGTAGCTGAGTACCATTAAAAGTGACCGGTGGGTAGGTTTTCCTTCTTGTGGTGAACGTCATATGAATAGATTTGGATTCATTAGCCCGAAGGTGCCACTTGTGCATCCAATCTTCTATTTTGTTTAGGTTTTCTTGGAGCATACTAGAGGCCGTATTTAGATTATCATGAGATGCTATTGCTGCAGTGTCGTCCGCGAACGTTCCGATCATAACGCTCTTTGATGTTGGGAGATCAGCCGTATATAAAAGATACAGTATTGGTCCCAGCACACTGCCTTGTGGGACTCCAGCATGAATTTCCATTAAATCAGATAATGCATCTTCTTGTTTAACCATAAAATATCGGTTGCTTAGGTATGATTTTAATAGTATATAGAATTCAGGGAGGAATTTTATCCTGATTTTGTGCATTAGTCCTACATGCCAAACCTTATCGAAGGCTTGGGCTATGTCCAGGAACACGGCGGAGCAATATTTTCCTGCCTCAAAAGATTTAATGATTTTGTTTCCAATTCTATGCATTTGATCGATAGTGCTGTGTTTCATCCGAAAACCGAACTGATGATTGGGATAAGTTTTCTTTCCTCGATTATAGGCATCAGTCTCGAGAGAAATAACTTCTCGAATAATTTAGCTATAATTGGTAACAGATTGATCGGTCTATATGACTTGGGATCGCTCGCTGGTTTGCCTTGTTTTAATATCATTTTAATTTGGGCAACTTTCCACTGAGGTGGGAAAATTCCCGTCCTAAGGATCGCATTGAAAAGATAAGTAAGATAGGCTAAACCTTCTGCTGGAAGTTCTTTCAGGATTTTCCCGGTTACCAAGTCGTATCCCGGAGCTTTTTTGATTTGGATGTTTTTTATTGCTAGCCTTACCTCATTCTTGGTGAATTTGCTGATAGGTAAATCGGTTTTATAGAACTCATTATGCGTAATCTCCAGGGTTTCGCAAGTTTCGTCCTTCAAAGTCCAGTCAAGTCCAGGGTTTGGTCTGAATACTATCGATAGATGCTGTGCAAATGTTTCAGCTTTTTCTTTGTCGTTCCTGGACCAGTTTCCCTCGGGATTTAATAGGGGAGGATTAGACAGCTTGGGTTGTTTAAGTTTTTTAGTAGCCTTCCATAATGAATAGTCTGTTACGCCAGATGCATCCAGATTTTTTAAGTAATTTTGAATTCCTTCATTTACTTCCTTATTTAATATAGTTTTAAGTTCTTTTATGACAAAATTTAGTCTTTTTTTTATTAGAGGGCATCATGTATTTTGCCAAAGTTTCCTAATTCTCCTTTCCTCTATTATTTTTGCTCTGATATGTAGCGGGCAATTCAAGAAGCTCTCGTGCTCCGAGTTAGCGGGTGTGGAGGCCCACGCTGCTCGTTACAAACATTCGTTGAGATGCTCAACAGCCAGGGTAATCTCTTCTCCGTTTTTTAAAGAGATCTTTAGGTTTAAGTTTGTTTTGACTGAGTCTCGAAAGTTTTCCCAATCAGTTCTTTTATTATGCAATTGACAGTTGGAGGTTTTTTTATTAATTGTAGATGAAAGTGATATTATGATAGGTGAGTGGTCAGAAGAAAGCTCGAGGCAGGATTCTCACTTTAAATAATTCGGGGCAATTCCTTTTGTGATCGCAAAGTCCACTAAGTCTGGCAGTCTTTTTTTATCGGCAGGCCAGTACGTTGGTTCTCCAGTCGAAACTACTTTTAGCTGTTTGTGTTCAATGGCTCTCAGTAATTCTCTACCTTTTAGAAGGGTGATTCTAGAGCCCCAGAATGTATTTTTGGCATTATAATCCCCAGCTGCTATAAATCGTTTACCTAAAGTGTTAAAGAAATCCACGTACTGATCCATATTGATGTTGTGTTTAGGAGGGCTATATATGGCAGCAAGGGTAATCGGTCCGGTCTTGTCCTGAATTTCGATCGCTATTGCCTGAATGTATTCACTATTGTAGACACTATGCTCGTGATGTTTGATACTGGTTTTAACTAGTATGGCAGAACCTCCATGGGCAGTTCCATCAGGATGCTGTGTATGAAATAGGTTATAGTCTAGAATCTTGAAGTAACTCTTATTAGTAAAATGGGTTTCAGATATCAGCATTATATCAATATTGTTTAGATTCAAGAAATGTTTAATTTCCTGTTTGTATTGGGATAGCCCATTGGCGTTCCATACTGCTATTTTTAAAGGTTTGAATTTGATGCGAGTTTGACAATAAGATCCGTTAACGTGTTTGTCATAATAGAGATCTGCGACATTAAGTGTTTCATCTGGTTTAAGATATCCTGGAGATCGCTTGATGGGACATGGCTTGTTTCACTTGTTTATGGTTTTGTGGCTCTAGTAATTAGTGAGGCTCGCGATCGTAGAGCCTTGGCATATGTAAGTTCGGGACTCGTTGTGTGACTTTCTACACCTTTAGTCGGTAGATTATGTTTTTGATAAAGTTTTTGCACGTAAGGGAGGACTTTAGTTTTTGCAATTGTTTATAGACACAGCACCCCTTGTAATTTGCCGGGTGGTTGCTTTCGCATAAAACGCACTTAACATGTTCTGATCTTGTTTTTCTTGAACAGTTAGCTGTTTGATGATGTCCAGCACATTTAATACACCTAGCCTGCCTATAGCAGAATCCTTTAGTGTGACCATACTTTTGACAATTGGCACATTGCGGTATTTCCCGTTTGGGTTTAGGGAGTTCAAAAGTAATACGGCAATGCAGCAGAGATTTTATGTTGTATATTTCCTTGTTACTTTCCATATTGGGTTTTAGCTCTACAAAGTATATTGGTATAGGTTTTTTGGTTATTCTATGCTTTAGGTTCCAGAGATTGGCTACGATATGTCCGTGCTCCTCGATGGCCTGTTTTATACTATTGTCATCGTAGGATGCATGCATGTTCTTTAGCACTACTTTATAATTTCGTTCTTGCTTAACTTTATAGGTATAGAATTCAGTGTTTCTCGTTTTGAGTTCTTTAACTATTAATCTGTACATCTCAATAGTTTTAGGTTGTAACTTGACCTGTTCTTCTCTCAGGACTTTTATCTCGTAATTGTCTTTGGCAATCTTATCAAGGAGATCCGAAAGTGGTTGTATATTGGTGACATTATCTATAAAGATCGGAGGAGGTTTCTACTGTTTACTATGAACTTCTTCTTCTTGATCAGGTTTTTGTAGTACCTCGAATCTATTTGATGTGTGGACCGGAGAACTTAGCCAATAATCTTTAAGCTTGGCTTGTTTGTGCCTACCCGTCATATTTTCGGAGCTATATCGAGGTCTCTTTTCTCCGTGTCCTGCCAGTTATCCTCTAGGTTAGTTGCTTGACTACTGTGTTTCCCATCTTGAGATACAGGATTGCTGATTTCTTTGAGGGTTATTTCTTGGGGCACTAGAGTACACAATGAATTGCTTCTAGGTCTATCAAATGGCTTATTTTTTAGGTTAATAGATTGTTTATAGCTTTGATTGTTCATTGGAGGGTAGTCAGACTCCCTTTTATCTATGGTTCCGAATGCTGATGAGCTTGCTTTAACTTTAGCTATGATTATGTTTTCCTTAACGGGCAATGAGTGGCCTCCCCCAGAATCCATGAGGCCTGCCTCCGAAGAGGGTGGATTTCCCGGTTTTCCCGGATTACCACCTGGAGTATTCACATCCATTTCTGTTTTATCCATTGCTCGATTTTTTGCTAGTTATAGTCCGACCCGGGTATTTTATTTCCCCGGTACCCTCCGGCGAACCGGCGAGCTTTCCTCAATCCGCCACCTGAGGAGGCGCCCGATGGGGGAACTAGCAACCCCACACGGGTGTCACAATTTAAGAAACAAAAATATTATCCTTTATAAGGAATGCATAAGAAGCTGTAGATATAACGTAATCTGATCGTAATGTATTATAAAATATAATTTAAGTACTTGATACATAAGATAGTTTCGAATGATATTTACTGTTCCAGATAATATAATTTCGTGATACTTTAGTTCATGGAAGAATATCTTTACAAGAATGTCTAGAATCTGTCTTGCATCACAGTTGTCCCATTGATCTTGATCGAGATCATTGCGTTTCCAAAATAAGAACTGCTTTTGAGATATCTTGAATATTGGATGTCTGAAATTCTCAATTTCAAGATATTCCATCACATCTTGTGCAATTTGATCTAGCTCCTTTTCTATATCCGAGTAAAAGATATCTTTCTCAGGATGGAACCACTGTGTGACAAAAGTGATTATCTCTTCAAATAGCTGCTGTTCAATAGGACGATTCATAAATTCCTCCCATACGGTTTTTAGGTAATGATGCCTCACATATGGCAGAAGCTCTTTACCATAATAAATATATGTGAGATCAATCCTGTAGGAACTGGATGCCGAAAGGGACGAAAAAGGCACGGTCGAAACTGAATCACCGTTAATAATACTTTATTCTGATTAAAT
>NC_039517.1:11507791-11527530 GCF_003672135.1 Ooceraea biroi | reverse complement strand
AAAAAACGAAAATGCAGGCTATTCATTGAAAACAATATTTTTTGCCCATATTGTAAAAAACTGCAAAAAAAATTTGCTCGGCATTTAGAACTGAAACATAAAAATGTACCAGATGTCCAGAAATTTATACACTTTCCAAAAGGTAATCCAGAACGACGTAAAATTATTGACAAAATTCGGAAATATGGAAATTATCTCCATAACACTGATACCAATTTAAATACGGGAGTTCTTATAACTTGTCGACGTTCTCAAGCAAAAGTTAAAAATACCGCTGGAAGCTATGTATGTTGTAATCATTGCAAAGGATTTTTTTCTAAAAAGACTTTGAGAATGCATTCCAAAAATTGTGATCCAACTCACGAAAAAGGTAAAAAGGGTCTACTTGTAAAAGGAAAACGATTAATGGGATATATACATTGTCGCGCTAACAATATGATGCGTCGAAAAATTTTTCCATCATTGAGAGATGATGTTTCAAGATCGATTAAATATGACGAACTTTTGATCTTATTCGGAAATAAATTATGCAACACGTACACACTTCCTCATCAGTATGATATGATTAGAAATCATCTACGTTTTCTTGGTCGCTTCAAATTGACAATCAAAGAAATTAACAAGAATATAACTGACTTTGTGTCCATTTTCCATCCTCAATATTATGATGATGTTATAAAAAGCAGTTAAAATATGTGCAAATTATGACTCAAACTCATTGATTTTTTCAAACACCTTATGATGCAACTACTCTGGGGACAATGTTGAAAAAATGTGCTCGTATACAAGCTGCTGAATATGTTAAGCGAGAAGATTCTAATGGAAAAAAAGCTCTTGATAACTTTATGATACTATTTGATGATGATTACGCAGTGACAATTTAATAAAAAAGTTATAGAGGATCAAACAAATAAACGCCGAAAAAAAACAGATTATTCTTTCCATCAAAATCAGACATCCAAAAATTGTATAACTATACAAAAAATTTATGTGAGGAAGCCATGGAAATTCTTCAGAAAAAATTTGATCTTAATGCATGGAAAAAGTTAATAGAAGGCAGTCTTATTCTTGTCCAGATGTTTAATCGACGAAGAGCCGGTGAAATTGAAAGACTCTCAATTGAAAACTATGAAAATCAAGAGACAATTGATAAAATCTTTAATCCTGATATATTTAATAATATTTCAGAAGAGTCTCAAAGACAAGCCAAGCAATTTATTCGATTAACTATACGAGGCAAACTAAGAAGAACTGTTCCAGTACTATTACATAACTTTTTGGTTTCGTACATTGATACTTTACTTAAATATCGTTCTGAAGCTGCAGTAAACTCAACAAATAAATATGTCTTTGCTGTGCCTCGAGTAAATTCTCCAAAAAAAGGTTACGTTAGAGCTTGTCCTATAATGCGAAAGTTTGCTAATGAGTGTGGTGCTTCGATTCCTGCCGGTTTACGAGGTACTATGCTTCGAAAGCATATTGCTACGTATACTGCTATGCTGCGAGTGGAGGAAAATCAGGTTTCTGATTTAGCAAATTTCATGGGTCATGACAAACAAATCCACAAAGATGTGTATCGAGTCCCTAATTGATTGACATGACAGAAGTATCTCGTTTGTTGCAAGCTGCAATAGGCAATGATGAGAATGAAGATAACAATGATGAGAATGAAGACAACAATGATGAGAATGAAGACAAAAATGAAGAATGTGATCAAATTAGTATCAAAGACAGCAACGTGCGAACAGAAGATATATTGACTGATAACGATGATCTTTGTAAGAATAATAGCGATAATACTGATTCTTATCTTCGAAGCGCTTCCACCAGGACAAAAATTATTATCGCCATATGTTAGCCCCCTTCGTACCGTGTAATTTTGATTACATAAATTTTCCTCTGGACCTTATAAATTAGAAGATATTTAAGGTGGTAATAGTTATTGCTCCACCCTGTATATATACATGTATAACAAAAAAGATTAATTACTAAAGTAATGAGAAGTATTCATTATAATTGTTGCGCAAATATACTCTTTTATAGTTTTTTTTTAAATAGATTATTTTTTTAAAATAGATATATTTTACTTAATTCAGTAATCTAATTAATTTCTACTTAGATTTTAATGTGAATTATTATTATAAGTTTAAGAAACAAATGTCACAATTTAAATAAAGTTATATTTTTGTATTGATAGCTCTAGTCCTCTCTCTTCTCTCTCTCTCTCTTTCTTCCTCTCTCACTCCCTTTCCTGTCTCTGTCCTGTGACTCTATCTCTAACTCACACATACATGCAGAAATGTATCTGATAAGGAAGCCTCTATGCGGTACATCTCGAATAATGGTAATGCTAGTGATATTTATTAACATTCAAGCCTCATAATATATTTCGGAAAGTAATTAACGGAAAATAATTGTATTATAGTGTTTTGGAAAACTCTCAAGTCTCAAAGTTATAGGAATATGCAATTAAAACAAAACATTTTAAGTAAAAATTTTCAAAGTAGTCTTGGTATGAGCTTAAGGGGTTACATGAGTGTATAAATTATTTCAAAACTTTGAAAAGGCTGCATTTGAAGCAGAAGCATTCAATGTATGAAGCAGGCATGGCAGATAAGTAGTAAGAGGAAATAATGCTCTATAACACAGAAAAAATGCATTTCTAAACTGTACACGCGTTTTTTTCAAAACAACACTTTTTAAAACGGTGTACATGATTTCTCAATCTGTATTGATACGATTGCAATAAATTTTTGCAGATATCTTTGTTATTATTATTATTATATTCTCTAAGCATTAACGTCCGTTAATTTGTAAAAAAAGTTTTTTGTGGGATTTATGAACAAAATAGTGAAAAACTTTTTTGCGAAAATCGACATGTTTTTTTCAAAACTTTGTTATTCAGTGAATTTTCAAATAATTAAAAAATGACTCCGTTAATGCTTAGGCATTGAAGTATAATTAATGAAAAAATTTTGTTTTTAGTCTCAGATAAAATTGAGTTATGAGGTACACCATTTGACCTTCTGTAAAAAAACACCATCAGCGGCCTCTGATGACGTTTATGGATCATCCTTTTTTAATCTTTATTATTGTTTTTATTAGTTTATAACATAGTAAAATTAATTACCAAACCACAACTTAATTGAATGTTTAGTTGTTTTATAATCCGCATCCGAAAATTACCTGCTTTTTCGGACCGTCAGATAATCAAGTATATCATACATGAAAATGAGATATTCTGTATACATATTTATACTAAACATATATTTTAAGACTCCACATTTGCGTATAACAAATACTTCAAAAATGGTTTTTCAAAGAATAATAATGGAAATTTTGATTTAACGGTAATTATCTGATAAAAATGTTTGTTTTTAACTATTATAAAATAATAGTTAAAATAATAATAATATTTAATAATTATATCATACATAAATATAATAACTATCTCAAAAAGTTATGCATCTAGAAAATTGATGAAGTTTAAATAATAATTCACGATGTTCAATCTTTCCCAGAAATGTAGATACAAACTTTCGTCCAACAAAAAACAATAAAATTATGTTTAAATTCTATAAATTTGTTCTTGATAAGTTACAAGATAAAATACTGCGTTTGGAAATATAATATCGATTATATAATTTGAGTATATCTCCATCACATATATTTATATAAACAAATATATGACAAAAATGTCCTTAAATTATACGATCAATGTTTATATCTATAACTATCGATCGTATAATTTAAGAATTTTTGTCATATATGGTAATTGTATAATTTGAGGACATATCCGTCATATATAGAATATATAATTCGAGGACCGTCTTCAATTAATGCCTTTGTTCAAACAAAATGTCTTTAAATTATACAATGTATATATATTAATATACAGGGCTTTTGAAAAGTAACGGATCCACCCCCTATCTCAGAATCTATGCATCATAGGGAAAAATGACCCGAACAAAAGTTTTATGGTGCATAAAGTTCTGTTCTTTTGTGACCTCAAATTTGACCGTGATCTCGACCTTGAAGGTTATTTGAAGGTCAATTTGCGTTTTTTAAATGGGAATTGCTATTGTTGACCCCGGATTTGGAAAGAGCGGGAAATTTTACGTTCAGATATGTAATCTTGTGATGGTCAAAATGACATCCAAGGCTGATCTTCAAGCCTTTTGACCTTTATCAAATCACAGTTGTTGGTTTCTCTCACTCTTAGTCTTATCCAGGGACAACGAACGTGGACGTGGTGAGAATCTGCCCCCTTGGGGTGCTTGATTATCGTGAGACCCCTTGCCTCTCACGATTTGGGGTGCTTGATTATCGTGAGACCCCTTGCCTCTCACGATTTGGGGTGCTTGATTAACGTGAGTCCCCTTGCCTCTCACGATTTGGGGTGCTTGATTAACGTGAGTCCCCTTGCCTCTCACGATTTGGGGTGCTTGATTAACGTGAGTCCCCTTGCCTCTCACGGTTTGGGGTGCTTGATTATCGTGAGACCCCTTGCCTCTCACGGTTTGGGGTGCTTGATTAACGTGAGTCCCCTTGCCTCTCACGATTTGGGGTGCTTGATTATCGTGAGTCCCCTTGCCTCTCACGGTTTGGGGTGCTTGATTATCGTGAGACCCCTTGCCTCTCACGATTTGGGGTGCTTGATTAACGTGAGTCCCCTTGCCTCTCACGATTTGGGGTGCTTGATTAACGTGAGTCCCTTGCATCTCACGATTGAACGTGAGTGGCAAGAACATGAGTGAACAATGCAAATGGCCGCACTCGTCTTTGACTCATGCGTCCAACTTCCGAGATTTGGGCGAATTCTAATTTCTCCGCACTTGTATCGTAATGTACTATTTAGCCATGTTTTATATGATATCTAGAGGGTTCTTTAATGATTTATTGAATTGTCGCAATTATTTAGTTAACTATTGAAACTGAGCATAACTCCCCTGTTCACTCATAATTTAGTTCATTTTCTGAGTTCAAATAGGTAGTTAACTCAAACATGGCACACCTCACTGAGCGAGAACGAATATCTCTGTTAATAATGCGAGGGTGGGGTGATCTACAAAGAGGTTATAGGCAGGTATTGTGACTATTTAATGAAACTTTCAGAGTAGAGGAAAATCCCAACTCCAAAAGTACTGTTGTACGTACAATTCAACGTTTGAGGAAACTGGTACTGTTAAAGATCGTGAAAAACCTGGTAGACCTAAGTCAGCAACGAATGATGAAAAAACGTTAAGTGTCTTACAGTCATTCGTCGAAGATCCTCATTATTGCATACCTCGCGTTTCACAAGAGCAAAATTGGGGTTGGATCTGTACATAAACTTCTAAAGCTCAACAAATGGCATCCATATAAAATCCGTTTGGTTCAGGAACTATCTGAAGATGACTTTGACAAACGAGTGGAGTTTTGTGAAATTATGATGCAAATGATTAACGATGATCCTTTACTCCTCAACAACATTATCTTCTCCGATGAGGCCACATTTGAGTTAAATGGACAAGTAAATAGACAAAATAGCAGATATTGGAGTGATGATAATCCTCATTGGATGAGAGATACTCACACCCAATATCCCCAAAAAGTTAATGTGCGGCCTGGTATTTTCAACGGTAGACCAGTTGGGCCATTTTTCATCGAGGGCAATTTAACAGCTCAGATGTATGAAAACATGCTTCGAGAACAAAATATACTAGCCATACGGAATTTAGCAGATGGTAATTTTGATGACATTTACTTTCAACAGGATGGGGCTCCTCCACATTATGAAGTTAACGTTCGTCGATATTTGGACGAAACATTTCCTGACAGATGGCTCGGGCGTAGGGGTGCCATTGAATGGCCACCTAGATCTCCAGACCTGAATCCTCTAGATTATTTCTTTTGGGGGTACTTAAAAGGGAAGGTCTACACTACGAAGCCTCAAGATTTAGATGATTTGCGGAATAGGATAACCCGTGAAATAGACGCCATACCAGAGAAAACTTACAGGAATTCGGTTTCAAGTTTTTATCATAGATTGGCACATTGCCAAGCAGTTCAAGGGCAACAATTCGAACATTTGTTGTAAGATGTTTCAGTCAATCTAAATAATGAGTCGCGAGTAGCACCCCAAATCGTGAGAGGCAAGGGGACTCACGATAATCAAGCATCCCCAATCGTGAGAGGCAAGGGGACTCACGTTAATCAAGCACCCCAAACCGTGAGAGGCAAGGGGACTCACGATAATCAAGCACCCCAAAACGGGAGAGGCAAGGGGACTCGCGTTAATCAAGCACCCCAAATCGTGAGAGGCAAGGGGACTCGCGTTAATCAAGCACCCCAAACCGTGAGAGGCAAGGGGACTCACGTTAATCAAGCACCCCAAACCGTGAGAGGCAAGAGGACTAACGATAATCAAGCACCCCAAATCGTGAGAGGCAAGTGGACTCACGTTAATCAAGCACCCCAAATCGTGAGAGGGAAGGGGACTCACGTTAATCAAACACCGCAAATCGTGAGAGGTAAGGGGACTCGCGTTAATCAAGCACCCCAAACCGTAAGAGGCAAGGGGACTCACGATAATCAAGCATCCCAAATCGTGAGAGGAAAGGGGACTCACGATAATCAAGCACCCCAAATCGTGAGAGGCAAGGGGACTCACGATAATCAAGCATCCTAAATCGTGAGAGGAAAGGGGACTCACGTTAATCAAGCACCCCAAATCGTGAGAGGCAAGGGGAGTCGCGTTAAGCAAGCACCCCAAACCGTGAGAGGCAAGGGGACTCACGATAATCAAGCACCCCAAATCGTGAGAGGCAAGTGGACTCACGTTAATCAAGCACCCCAAACCGTGAGAGGCAAGGGGACTCACGTTAATCAAGCACCCCAAATCGTGAGAGGCAAGGGGACTCACGTCAATCAAGCACCCCAAATCGTGAGAGGCAAGGGGACTCACGATAATCAAGCACCCCAAATCGTGAGAGGCAAGGAGACTCACGTTAATCAAGCATCCCAAATCGTGAGAGGCAAGGGGACTCACGATAATCAAGCACCCAAAATCGTGAGAGACAAGGGGACTCGCGTTAATCAAGCACCCCAAACCGTGAGAGGCAAGGGGACTCACGATAATCAACATCCCAAATCGTGAGAGGCAAGTGGACTCACGATAATCAAGCACCCCAAATCGTGAGAGGAAAGGGGACTCACGTTAATAAAGAACCCCAAATCGTGAGAGGCAAGGGGACTCACGATAATCAAGCACCCCAAATCGTGAGAGGCAAGGGGACTCGCGTTAATCAAGCACCCCAAACCGTGAGAGGCAAGGGGACTCACGATAATCAAGCATCCCAAATCGTGAGAGGAAAGGGGACTCACGATAATCAAGCATCCCAAATCGTGAGAGGAAAGGGGACTCACGTTAATCAAGCACCCAAAATCGTGAGAGACAAGGGGACTCGCGTTAATCAAGCACCCCAAACCGTGAGAGGCAAGGGGACTCACGATAATCAAGCATCCCACATCGTGAGAGGCAAGTGGACTCACGTTAATCAAGCACCCCAAACCGTGAGAGGCAAGGGGACTCACGATAATCAAGCACCCCAAATCGTGAGAGGCAAGGGGACTCACGTTAATCAAGCACCCCAAATCGTGAGAGGCAAGGGGACTCACGATAATCAAGCATCCCCAATCGTGAGAGGAAAGGGGACTCACGTTAATCAAGCACCCCAAATCGTGAGAGGCAAGGGGTCTCACGATAATCAAGCACCTCAAATCGTGAGAGGCAAGGGGACTCACGTTAATCAAGCACCCCAAATCGTGAGAGGGAAGGGGACTCACGTTAATCAAGCACCCCAAATCGTGAGAGGTAAGGGGACTCGCGTTAATCAAGCACCCCAAACCGTAAGAGGCAAGGGGACTCACGATAATCAAGCATCCCAAATCGTGAGAGGAAAGGGGACTCACGATAATCAAGCACCCCAAACCGTGAGAGGCAAGGGGACTCACGATAATCAAGCACCCCAAATCGTGAGAGGCAAGGGGACTCACGATAATCAAGCATCCTAAATCGTGAGAGGAAAGGGGACTCACGTTAATCAAGCACCCCAAATCGTGAGAGGCAAGGGGAGTCGCGTTAAGCAAGCACCCCAAACCGTGAGAGGCAAGGGGACTCACGATAATCAAGCATCCCAAATCGTGAGAGGCAAGTGGACTCACGTTAATCAAGCACCCCAAACCGTGAGAGGCAAGGGGACTCACGATAATCAAGCATCCCAAATCGTGAGAGGAAAGGGGACTCACGATAACAAGCACCCCAAATCGTGAGAGGCAAGGGGACTCACGATAATCAAGCACCCCAAATCGTGAGAGGCAAGGGGACTCACGATAATCAAGCACCCCAAACCGTGAGAGGCAAGGGGACTCACGATAATCAAGCACCCCAAATCGTGAGAGGCAAGGGGACTCACGATAATCAAGCATCCTAAATCGTGAGAGGAAAGGGGACTCACGTTAATCAAGCACCCCAAATCGTGAGAGGCAAGGGGAGTCGCGTTAAGCAAGCACCCCAAACCGTGAGAGGCAAGGGGACTCACGATAATCAAGCATCCCAAATCGTGAGAGGCAAGTGGACTCACGTTAATCAAGCACCCCAAACCGTGAGAGGCAAGGGGACTCACGATAATCAAGCATCCCAAATCGTGAGAGGAAAGGGGACTCACGATAATCAAGCACCCCAAATCGTGAGAGGCAAGGGGACTCACGATAATAAAGCACCCCAAATCGTGAGAGGCAAGGGGACTCACGATAATCAAGCACCCCAAATCGTGAGAGGCAAGGGGACTCACGTTAATCAAGCATCCCCAATCGTGAGAGGCAAGGGGACTCACGTTAATCAAGCACCCCAAACCGTGAGAGGCAAGGGGACTCACGATAATCAAGCACCCCAAATCGTGAGAGGCAAGGGGACTCACGATAATCAAGCATCCTAAATCGTGAGAGGAAAGGGGACTCACGTTAATCAAGCACCCCAAATCGTGAGAGGCAAGGGGAGTCGCGTTAAGCAAGCACCCCAAACCGTGAGAGGCAAGGGGACTCACGATAATCAAGCACCCCAAATCGTGAGAGGCAAGGGGAGTCGCGTTAAGCAAGCACCCCAAACCGTGAGAGGCAAGGGGACTCACGATAATCAAGCATCCCAAATCGTGAGAGGCAAGTGGACTCACGTTAATCAAGCACCCCAAACCGTGAGAGGCAAGGGGACTCACGATAATCAAGCATCCCAAATCGTGAGAGGAAAGGGGACTCACGATAATCAAGCACCCCAAACCGTGAGAGGCAAGGGGACTCACGATAATCAAGCATCCCAAATCGTGAGAGGAAAGGGGACTCACGATAATCAAGCACCCCAAATCGTGAGAGGCAAGGGGACTCACGATAATCAAGCACCCCAAATCGTGAGAGGCAAGGGGACTCACGATAATCAAGCACCCCAAACCGTGAGAGGCAAGGGGACTCACGATAATCAAGCACCCCAAATCGTGAGAGGCAAGGGGACTCACGTTAATCAAGCACCCCAAACCGTGAGAGGCAAGGGGACTCACGATAATCAAGCATCCCAAATCGTGAGAGGAAAGGGGACTCACGATAATCAAGCACCCCAAATCGTGAGAGGCAAGGGGTCTCACGATAATCAAGCACCCCAAACCGTGAGAGGCAAGGGGACTCACGATAATCAAGCACCCCAAATCGTGAGAGGCAAGGGGACTCACGATAATCAAGCATCCTAAATCGTGAGAGGAAAGGGGACTCACGTTAATCAAGCACCCCAAATCGTGAGAGGCAAGGGGAGTCGCGTTAAGCAAGCACCCCAAACCGTGAGAGGCAAGGGGACTCACGATAATCAAGCATCCCAAATCGTGAGAGGCAAGTGGACTCACGTTAATCAAGCACCCCAAACCGTGAGAGGCAAGGGGACTCAGGATAATCAAGCATCCCAAATCGTGAGAGGAAAGGGGACTCACGATAATCAAGCACCCCAAATCGTGAGAGGCAAGGGGACTCACGATAATCAAGCACCCCAAATCGTGAGAGGCAAGGGGACTCACGATAATCAAGCACCCCAAATCGTGAGAGGCAAGGGGACTCACGTTAATCAAGCATCCCCAATCGTGAGAGGCAAGGGGACTCACGATAATCAAGCATCCCAAATCGTGAGAGGAAAGGGGACTCACGATAATCAAGCACCCCAAACCGTGAGAGGCAAGGGACTCACGATAATCAAGCATCCCAAATCGTGAGAGGAAAGGGGACTCACGATAATCAAGCACCCAAAAAAAAAAGACCCCAAACCGTGAGAGGCAAGGGGACTCACGATAATCAAGCATCCCAAATCGTGAGAGGAAAGGGGACTCACGATAATCAAGCACCCCAAATCGTGAGAGGCAAGGGGACTCACGATAATCAAGCACCCCAAATCGTGAGAGGCAAGGGGACTCACGATAATCAAGCACCCCAAACCGTGAGAGGCAAGGGGACTCACGATAATCAAGCACCCAAATCGTGAGAGGCAAGGGGACTCACGTTAATCAAGCACCCCAAACCGTGAGAGGCAAGGGGACTCACGATAATCAAGCATCCCAAATCGTGAGAGGAAAGGGGACTCACGATAATCAAGCACCCCAAATCGTGAGAGGCAAGGGGACTCACGATAATCAAGCACCCCAAACCGTGAGAGGCAAGGGGACTCACGATAATCAAGCACCCCAAATCGTGAGAGGCAAGGGGACTCACGATAATCAAGCATCCTAAATCGTGAGAGGAAAGGGGACTCACGTTAATCAAGCACCCCAAATCGTGAGAGGCAAGGGGAGTCGCGTTAAGCAAGCACCCCAAACCGTGAGAGGCAAGGGGACTCACGATAATCAAGCATCCCAAATCGTGAGAGGCAAGTGGACTCACGTTAATCAAGCACCCCAAACCGTGAGAGGCAAGGGGACTCACGATAATCAAGCATCCCAAATCGTGAGAGGAAAGGGGACTCACGATAATCAAGCACCCCAAATCGTGAGAGGCAAGGGGACTCACGATAATCAAGCACCCCAAATCGTGAGAGGCAAGGGGACTCACGATAATCAAGCACCCCAAATCGTGAGAGGCAAGGGGACTCACGTTAATCAAGCATCCCCAATCGTGAGAGGCAAGGGGACTCACGTTAATCAAGCACCCCAACCGTGAGAGGCAAGGGGACTCACGATAATCAAGCACCCCAAATCGTGAGAGGCAAGGGGACTCACGATAATCAAGCATCCTAAATCGTGAGAGGAAAGGGGACTCACGTTAATCAAGCACCCCAAATCGTGAGAGGCAAGGGGAGTCGCGTTAAGCAAGCACCCCAAACCGTGAGAGGCAAGGGGACTCACGATAATCAAGCACCCCAAATCGTGAGAGGCAAGGGGAGTCGCGTTAAGCAAGCACCCCAAACCGTGAGAGGCAAGGGGACTCACGATAATCAAGCATCCCAAATCGTGAGAGGCAAGTGGACTCACGTTAATCAAGCACCCCAAACCGTGAGAGGCAAGGGGACTCACGATAATCAAGCATCCCAAATCGTGAGAGGAAAGGGGACTCACGATAATCAAGCACCCCAAATCGTGAGAGGCAAGGGGACTCACGATAATCAAGCACCCCAAATCGTGAGAGGCAAGGGGACTCACGATAATCAAGCATCCCCAATCGTGAGAGGAAAGGGGACTCACGTTAATCAAGCACCCCAAATCGTGAGAGGCAAGGGGTCTCACGATAATCAAGCACCTCAAATCGTGAGAGGCAAGGGGACTCACGATAATCAAGCACCCCAAATCGTGAGAGGGAAGGGGACTCACGTTAATCAAGCACCCCAAATCGTGAGAGGTAAGGGACTCGCGTTAATCAAGCACCCCAAACCGTAAGAGGCAAGGGGACTCACGATAATCAAGCATCCCAAATCGTGAGAGGAAAGGGGACTCACGATAATCAAGCACCCCAAATCGTGAGAGGCAAGGGACTCACGATAATCAAGCATCCTAAATCGTGAGAGGAAGGGGACTCACGTTAATCAAGCACCCCAAATCGTGAGAGGCAAGGGGAGTCGCGTTAAGCAAGCACCCCAAACCGTGAGAGGCAAGGGGACTCACGATAATCAAGCACCCCAAATCGTGAGAGGCAAGTGGACTCACGTTAATCAAGCACCCCAAACCGTGAGAGGCAAGGGACTCACGTTAATCAAGCACCCCAAATCGTGAGAGCAAGGGGACTCACGTCAATCAAGCACCCCAAATCGTGAGAGGCAAGGGGACTCACGATAATCAAGCACCCCAAATCGTGAGAGGCAAGGAGACTCACGTTAATCAAGCATCCCAAATCGTGAGAGGCAAGGGGACTCACGATAATCAAGCACCCCAAATCGTGAGAGGCAAGGGGACTCACGTTAATCAAGCACCCCAAATCGTGAGAGGCAAGGGACTCACGATAATCAAGCACCCCAAATCGTGAGAGGCAAGGGGACTCACGTTAATCAAGCACCCCAAAGCGTGAGAGGCAAGGGGACTCACGATAATCAAGCACCCCAAATCGTGAGAGGAATGGGACTCACGTTAATCAAGCACCCCAAATCGTGATAGGCAAGAGGTCTCACGATAATTAAGCACCCCAAGGGGGTAGATTCTCATCACGTCCACGTTCGTTGTCCCTAGATAAGACAAGAGTGAGAGAAACCAACAACTGTGATTTGATAAAGGTCAAAAGGCTTGAAGATCAGCCTTGGATGTCATTTTGACCATCACAAGATTACATATCTGAACGTAAAATTTCTCGCTCTTCCAAATCCGGGGTCAAAAATAGCAATTCCCATTTAAAAAACGCAAATTGACCTTCAAATAACCTTCAAGGTCGAGATCAAGGTCAAATTTGAGGTCACAAAAGAACAGAACTTTATGAACCATAAAACTTTTGTTCGGGTCATTTTTCTCTATGATGCATAGATTCTGAGATAGGGGGTGGGTCCGTTACTTTTCGAATGCCCTGTATAATATATGTACAATATATATAGGTATATAAAGACATTTTGTTGAGAATTGAAAATTAAAAATGTAATTTGCATTTGAGAAAATTGTATTAGGAATTAATATTTTATTTTTTAGTTGAAAATATTCAATTCGGAACTAAATTTTTAGTTCTAACTGTATATATTCAATTAAAAATTAAAATTTTAATTCCTAATTGAATTTTTCACTTTAAAATTAAATATTAATCTTTAATTCAAAATATTTAATTAGGAATTAAACTTTTAATTTTCAATATTAAATATTTCCAATTAAGAATTAAAATTTTAGTTCTTAATTGAATATTTTCAAGTAAAGATTAATATTTTAATTTTTAATTATAAAAATTTAATTAAGTATTGAAATTTTAATTTTTATTTATAATAATCTTAATTGACAAATTCACAACTCTGCCCAAGATAACGTAACGAGGGAGTTACGAAGCATTCCAGTAACGGATTTCTAGCACGCTCTGGAACGGCTGGCGGAGCGCGCCGAACGATAGCTTTACAAGGGTCATATGTTGAATAATTAGTAATAAAAATTTTTTTACCATACTTTCTGTTTTGTTTATGAGCTGAGTCCTAAAACTTGTTAGCCATACTGTGTACTTAAATGGATTAATACATTACCAGTATTATATTGCGCTGGTATCATTGAATTCAGGTGGCGGATGTAAACCAACATGTACTTATACATTATTGCTTATTGTCGATGTAATGAGGGTTCTTCGTATCAATACGTCAAAAATCATACACTGTAGCGTATGGTGAAATCGTCCAACGTGAACAATCACAAACTGAGAATTGCGAAATGTACAATAACAATGTGAATCAGTTCGTCGCGTCCAAATATAAAATACTATTCCGATCAATACTGAAAAAGAATTCTGATTCTCTTAACGATCTCTACGTTTGCGCGTCGAATGTGACAACCTTCTCCTTGAAAACTGTCGCTATTATTAATACTATATGAATTTCTGTAAACACAAAGTGACGTGCGTGTTTTTATCGAATGTTATTGGCTTCAAAGTCGTTTTGCCTTGAAAGACTTCTATAATAAGTACCTTATTATTCCTTTAGATGTTTGTTCGAAACTTAATTTGGAATGAAAAAAATAATTTGGAATATGCGACTGATACAAAAAAATTATATTATAAAACTACACGCGTTGTGAATATAATGCGGGAAAACGGATTATAAAATAAAACTGGAAAATTTCATGATTAATGAAACATATATTCAATATCATTAATATCACAAACACGCAAAAATCTGGTTTGAAAGATTTTTGAATATCTGTATCGCATATATTTAGATAATTATAATATTATAAGTTAGAGAATAATAATTATAAGTTAGATAAGTTGTATAACTAAAATAAAGCAGATGTACATCTAATGATATCACACCACTGTTAAGTTCATAAAATTTAAATATAAAAATGGAAAATAAATGTACACACATTGCGCAATATTAATTAATTTAAAATTATATGTTGAAGAAATAATCATAAGCCCCCCTCATTCATTCGGTGTCGCCACCCTTGACGCGAAGACCACGCGCGACGGTGAGGCGCCGCGCCATCAGACGGGCTACTTCGTGAATAATCAGTCTTCGTTATGCCGGTAATGAGCTGATAGCGAATGCGATCTCCTTTGTGTAGTTTTTAGTGCATTAGTTTGTTAGTCGCTCAGAAGGTGCATCTCACGGTTCGAAGTGTTCAGCTCGGTCCGTTAATCGTTCAGCTCATTCTTCCGCAAGTTTCCTGTATTAATAGAATCTGGTAGCCCGCGCGAAGCTCACCCGGCACGTGCGTGCCACGTTCATCGCGAAGCTGGTTCGATCTCTCATCGGCGATCCACGGATACGGGCCGTATTAATATAATCTGCTCACCCGTGCGATTGGCCACTGTAAATAGTGTACAGGGTGGGGAAAAATTATTGGTCAAGCTTTCACCAGTCGATTCTACTCGTCGAGATCGCCAACATTGCATCATAAACATGGTGCTGCAAAATTAACTTTCAAGGTCATTTTCAATGTCAAATTTTTTTATTGGCTTAGTCGATTCTACTCGTCGAGCTGAACAAAAGTCTCACAGGGACCATATGCCGGAAATCAATATTTCATAGAGAAATCTTCGTTTGAAGTTTTTAGAAGCCAAATATTTCGTAATATTAATTGTGATGAATGTAAATCTGCTTAATCTACTCTTAACGCTACCCAGGAACAACGAAGTGGCGTAGTAGATTTTTGTTCCCTTCGGGGTATCTTGGTACCCAGTAACATTTCAACGGCTGTTGGTTCCTTAAAGCAACGGTCATTTGCCTCGGAGAGGAATAATATATCGCTCCATAAGACATTCGTTACTTGTGCTTAAGAAGCTTTCCATCCATATCCAGACCTTTTTCGTGATTATTAGAAGACCGCCGCTAATCTTGAATCAATTTTCAGTGTAAAATAAAAAAAAATTGTTTAAATTTTTTACCAAATTTTTTCTAAGAATAACGTTGCTGTAGCATGCCTCGACGTGGTGGTCGTGATCGGGCGCTTCGGGATGGGCGTGACCAACGTCTAATGCTTCGAGCAATTGATCGTGCTCATGGTAATTACACACGAGCACGAGCTCTTTATGCTAGTTGGTTGCGACGCCAAGCTAATGGCAGACCATTACGTCCAGGGTCCGTGCCTGATCGTCGAGAATTTCAACGACTCGATGAACGATTACATGATCAGGAGCAAATGAATTTTGCAGGTGTTGGCCACCGTAGGGCAGGTCGTCCTCGTGTGTCTTGGAGAATTGAGGAACGTGTGATTGCTCTAGCTCGAACTTATCCTGTCATGGGATCACGACCATAGGCGCGCGAGTAGGGGTTGATCATAAAACAGACTTGCGCATTCTCCGTGAGGAAGGCCTACGACCCTACAAAGTGCAGGTAGTGCATGAGTTACGACCTGGTGATCGCACAGCTCGTCTTCGTTTTTGTCGGTGGATGCTTCGCAAGATCCGAAAATATCGGCACTTTCTGAAAAATATAGTGTTCACTGATGAATCCAGTTTTTCCAGCACTTCCATTTTGAACCGGCAAAATGTTCGCATCTGGCGCAGACGCAATCCACACGCAATGGTCCAAAGAGTTCAGCAGGGCCGTGTTTCAGTCAATGTTTGGGCAGGGATACTCGGGAATGATTATATTGCTCCTGTGTTTCTCTCAAACCGATTGTCAAGCGTTGAGTATTTGCGGTTTCTACGTCATACTCTCCTGAATCGACTGCGACGTATGGTTCCGAGGAATGCCCGTAATCGAATTTGTTTTATGCATGACGGTGCTCCGCCGCATTTTGGCAGGCAAGTCCGCGCTTTTTACAACGAATTTTTGGAACTCGATGGATCGGTCGTAATCCTGTGCCACACTTATGGCCCGCCCGTTCACCTACCTGAACCCTCTGGACTTTTATTCTGGGGAGCTCTGAAAGCCATTGTTTATGGGTCAAGCAGGGCTTTAAGGACAGCTCAGGATTTACGAGATCGCATTGAAGAGGCGGTTGCTACTTTAGCACGAAATCGAGCTGTGCTCCGTAGAGTGCGAGATAATTTGGTGGAGAGACTCCAAGCTTGCATTGATAACGGTGGTGGTCACATTGAAGCTGGCAGATAAGCACAACTGCTCAGAGCTATTGGGGCCGATGGGTCAGTTCTGTTTGTTCGTAGGTAGCGTCGACGACGATAAAGTGAGAGGCAAGAGGAACTCACGTAATCAAGTCACCCCGAGGTGAGAGGCGAGGGGAACTCACTGTAATCAAGTCACCCGAAGGGAATAGAAATCTACCACGTCCACGTCGTTGTTCCTGGGTAGCGCTAAGAGTAGATTAAGCAGATTTTTGACCTTGAAAACGAATTTTTCAGGGTCATTTTTGGGGGGTGATTTTCGCTAATCATGATCAAGATATCAGAACATGATTTTAAGAACTTTATAAGCATCAGATTTATTTTCTGACTTCATAAAAATCGATTTTTTGAAATTTCAGGCAAAAAAAATTCAAACGAAGATTTCTCTATGAAATATTGATTTCTGGCATATGTCCCTTTGAGACTTTTGTTCAGCTCGACGAGTAGAATCGACTAAGCCAATAAAAAAATTTGACATTGAAAATGACCTTGAAAGTTAATTTTGCGGCACCATGTTTATGATGCAATGTTGCGATCTCGACGAGTAGAATCGACTGGCGAAAGCTTGACCAATAATTTTTCCCCACCCTGTACATAGTGACCGCTCAAATACATTGTGAATCTCAAGATCAGTGTGTGACTTATTTCTACCGCCCGTTGCATCCACCTGTTCCACGCGCGCATTACCATCCTACGCGCTTCTCAAACAGTATATCATAAACAGCTTATATATTTTAACACATCGAATATAATTTTAGTGCACAATTATGAGTATTATATACATATATTGGGTCAGTGAAAAAGCTTGGTATAAATTTTACGATAAAATTACCTTTTTCAAAAAAAGTAAAAAAGCGTCAAGTATGCGCGGAGTGTGTTATCTCGAAAAGTGGTCGTATCTTTAACACTAAACCTACCACGACCGGTCAAATGACAGTTTTTAAACTTTCATTAAAATTTCCTACATATAACGTTATCACGCCATTTAAGTTCTCGACTTTTCTTATAATATACCTACAATGAATTTTTTAATATTCACTTGTCTTCTTATTTCTTTTTTTCTGAGAAATATATGTAGCCTGTTTTACTTACCGCGACCGGTCATTTGACCGGTTGAAAGATTCATATTCTTTTGTAATATTATTTACTCTAAAGACTCAATTCTAAAACTATACAGTCGCTAGAAATATAAGGCAATCTGAGTGCGGCATAAGTCTTTGATGCACGATATATAGGAGCCGGGATGAAACAACTGCAGTACGCACGTTAACAATGTTGAATACGTGGCAAGAGTGTGCGAGTGTTTGTTCTTATAAATGCAAACCGCGAAATTAGGAGACACAGTACAGTCTTATAACTCCAGAAAAGTTGGTATCATAGTGTTATAAAGTTATAAAGAGCTTACCATATTTTGAAATAAGTCTTTTATTATTTTGAAAATTTCAAGTTATAAGTGCCATTTTGAAGAAAGAAAAAGTGAACAAAACTAACAATACTTAGTGGTTAATTTTATATTTTATCTTTACTACATTATTACTTTCCTACTATTTATCTCAAAAATGTCAAGACATTCAAGAAATATCCAGTTATTAAAAAAATAATAATATAGACGAAGAGTATTCAGAAATCGATGAACAGGAACTTTCTGAAACTGACGATGACAAAATGGAAAATGATGATATATTTGACACTAATGACGAGTATAAGTCCTCAGACACAGATAATGAAGAGGAGAATATTTTGAATACACGTAGAGGACAAAAGAGAATGAGGTTTATATTGAGTTCCGAAAGTGAGAGTGATGAAGATGACCAGCGCATCGAAACTGCTGCTGATGGAACTGTTTGTCAAGAAATAAAAGAAGGTTCTAAACTTGGAAGAGCACCACTTCATAATATTTTTAGGGATGTATCAGATCCGACGGGTTATGCTAAAAGAATATTATGAAAGGTAAAGTAAGGACTACATTTTCTTTGATCATTGCCCACCGTATGATGGAACACATAAGAACGTGTACAGAAGCAGAGGCATTTCGAGTGTTAGGAGCTGAATGGAATCTAACTGCTGCAAAATTAGATTCATTTATTGCTCTTATATGCACGCGGCGTATATGAGGGAAAAAATTTGGATTTTTCATATCTATGGAATAAGAAATGGGGTCTCGCATTTTTTTCAAGAACCATGAGCAGGAATTGCTTTACAGAAATTGAGATTTATCTGATTTGATAAAAAGAGTCAACGAAGCCAGCGTTTACAAACTGATGCTTTAATCTCTGAAATATGGAACAAATTTATTGACAATAGTCAAAATTGTTACAAACCAGGTGTAAATCTTACTGTTGATGAACAATTGTTTCCATCGAAGACTAGGTATAGATTTACACAATATATGCGGAACAAATTAAAGAAGTTTGGAATTAAATTCTGGTTAACATCCGACGTTAATAGCAAATATGTTATAAATGAATTTCCGTATTTGGGAAAAGATGAAAGAAGAGAATCGTCAGTTCCGCTTGGGGAGTTTGTTGTACTCAATCTGATAGAACCATTTACAGGCTGTGGAAGAAATGTAACTGTTGATTATTTTGTGTGTGGATCGGAGCGTATATTAAAGCCACTATACTTTGTCACTGGTGTAATTTATTTGTGCCACATAGTACAGTCAATGTTACAAAATGCGGTTATATCGACGAACGCGACGCTCGGACGGCACTTTACGTCTACTCGCCCGAAGTACGCATGCGATCACGATTTCGGAGACGGACCGCTCGGTTAGGCGACAATAGGCTGACTGCCCTGGTGTTATCGCGGGCGTGAAAGCTCGGCGCAAACATGAGTTCTAGAACATTCAAGATGCGCGCGGGATACGAACTAATTCGTTATTCGCAAGAAAATCTCAACAGTAACCAAGGATAATTTTTTTTACGAGCGTATCAGTTACGTATTGCTGTTTTCTGCATTGTCATGAAACGCTTTCACCGCGTTTTTCGTGCGCCGCTTCA
>NC_039517.1:11491142-11507691 GCF_003672135.1 Ooceraea biroi | reverse complement strand
TTTTGTCTGATTAGCGTATGCAGAGAAAATCTCAAGTCGATAATATCAGGTCCAAGTTGAAAATACGTCCGTTCATCAAACAGACGGTTGGATCAAGTTAGGTTGGTCAGATTAGGTTGATATTCAGACGGACGAGGATCTGTCGTGGCTTCGATCAGGCCTGTACTTTTACGCCAGGATGAATAGACTTGCACATGGCGTCGTTACGTCGTCGGAGGAATGGGGGTGCGGATATTCACGAGAAAACGCTGAGCCGGAATGCGGTTCAATGAAACATCGGTGGCAGTTCAGACGGGCCATATGATGGCAGCGGCGGCGGCGGCGGCCGGTGGCGGTGCGCGACCGAGTGATATGTCGCGGTGCGGCACAACGCGACATTAACTAAACCATAAACAACTGCGGGGATCGCGCGATCGCGCCTGCGACCATAAAATCGTTCGTGATCGCGGCGGCGTCGCGTTGCCGCGAGAATGATCGAACGCACTTGCTATTGGGAGAGCCGCGCTAACGACTGACTGGACCGGGAAGCAAGGTGCAGGCATTCGCGCTAGATTCGCCGAGGAACGAGCGACAACCGGTCGCGGGACTCATGGTGCGGTGACGTCGCGCCCGAAATGGTTGTGCGGCGCGGGGCAGTCGCGCGACGCAGCACAGCCATTGCGAAACATATTTGCCAGCCACGCGCGGCGCAATATTGACCGCGTGACCTCACGCGTTTCGCGGCAAGTCCGCACGACCACGTCGGGTACGTGGAGCGTTCGTGCTTATAAGCGCGAGCATTGCCGGAATTTTCCCGAGGAACAACGTAACAGCACAATGCTTACCTCGAGTCGCGGCAGGTGACGGCGGCCGGCGTTGCGCGAAGCGGAAGCTCGCTGCGCGCACGCTCCTTGGCAGTGCGCGTCAAAAGAAAAGGAGAGATGTCGAAGAAAGGGGCTAAGTAAAACAGGCCAGAAAAAAAATGAAATAGCAGATGGCGAAAACAGGCAAATCAGACAAACTCGGACACATCTGGAAAAGTACAATACATCACGTTCCTTGCCACGGCACTGCATTCAACGGCTGATGCAGGAGAGACAACGATGAGGCTGTATGTCGATTCAGGAGCCACGGACCATATGGTGAACAGTGAGAAGTATTTTTTCGAGATACGTAACCTAGAAAAGCCAATTAAAATATCTGTTGCAAAATCAGTGAATCTTTATATGCGACAAAAATAGGAACTATAAACATTTTATTACAAAATAATGTAACTGCGGAAATTACAAATGTTTTGTTTGTTCAAGATTTAAGACATAATTTGTTGTCAGTTTCCCAAGTAAAGACAAATATTTTTTAAATAGTTTGAAAAATATTTTAAAATCATTTTTAAAAACATTAAAATAATGGGTTAAGTCCCTTTTTATTTATTAAAACAAGGAAATTTTAACGTTTGAAAAAATGGTTTTTAAATGTTCAAAAACTGATTATTTTATATATTAAAAAATATTTATTTCAAACATTTTTAATAATATTTAATATAATGTTACATATATAAGTACATATATATTTTTATGTTTATAATAATATATCTTATATATTTTTTTTTAAACTTTTTTGTTACATTAATATTCTTTATCATCATATTTCATCATTATTATGTTCTTCGGTTATCTCATCTCCGCTGTCAGAGCTAGAGTCAACCATGGGAGGTTGATTCTCATTCTTTCTTGGTCTGAAATGTTATAAAAATATATATCAATATTAATAAACATATTATATATGTAGTAAACACTGCATTGTAAATGCTTTATAAGTATATAGAAAATATATGTAATTGTAAATTGTAAAGGGAGAAAGAATTTATATAAATAAATTAAAAATAATATATCACGATATATGTATCTCGCGCAAAGTACATGCGCGATAAATGTCTTACACGTAAAAAAAAACTTATATGTACATTAATTAATTGGCTTTTAAATAAATCACACACACACACACACACACACACACACACACACACACACACACAACATACATTCTGTTTTAAAGTTAAACAAAAAGAAACTTAATTTCTCATTCATAATACGCTCTACAATAATACTATTAAATTAATTCAGAAACATTTAATATAACTTTAAGAAACTGTACCTGGTCGAAGGTGTAGCGTTGTTCGGTGACTCCTGGATGACAGATATGGATCTCGATCGCAATTATAGTTGCTGGTGGATGTCGACGTGTGTCTCAAGTGCGTGTCGCTGCGATAAGGGCTTGAACCCGTTTTATTTGTACTTCTTGAGGTTGTGCTATTTGTGGAGACACCGACGTGAACTCTTCTACACACAGATTCGGCTCCGCTGTAGGTTGAAGAGTAAGCCAGTGCTGAGCGCTAAAATATGATTAAAGTTACCTATACACTATAAGGCATCTTAAGGAAAGTTGAAAAGATACACACATACCTTATATGCATTTTGTAGAGAGCATTTACAAAAATGTACATACATTAGGATGGTGTACATACAGGATAAATTAATATATGGTATCTTGTGTGCATGTGTGATCTAACCAGGTTATGTTAGACAGGTTATATTAAACAGGTTATATAGACTGCGAGTTCGGCTGAAAAGTCGTACAAAAAATAGAAAGAAAATAACATGTTAAATCGTAGCTCTGTCTTCATTAACTGTCTTCTTCCCCCACCATACGTACGTTAGACAAAGACAGAGCTACGATTCTACAATTGCTGTCTCTTTCCTATATTTTGTACATTTCCTTACTTCAAAAGAGATAGGAATCTATATATCTTACATCTATGGATCTATCGTGTTAGATACGATGTAACAAATTATTATAAATGCTGTATGCTCATGCTGCAGTAATGTATTACGTTTATGCAACGTAGCATGAAAAATCATTTAATACACTACTGATACACAATATACTAATATACATAATAACACATAACATACACTGATGTACTGATATAAATGCTGTTGACTTACCTTTCAAAAACGTGTGTAAAATCTTAGTTTTTTATTGCTCGGCACACACAGCTAGAATACGAAATAGCTAACAACTAACTCGCAGTTACTAAGTGGCGAAATCTGGCATCTCTGATTGCTCTGCATTGTTGCTAGGCGCGAGCGCGAGTCGCGCATGCGCCGCAAACGCAGTAGTACTCTGCCTGCCCGCGTTCCGCACAAACCATATATATTTATCTATAGTATACGTAACGTTGGACTATAGCCATATATGCGCTTTGCGGAATTCAGCTTCTATCCGCGAAAAGCGGGTAGAAAAAACAGAAGCTGATTTGATTTTTAATAAACTTAAAAATTATATATTTTATAATGTTTAAATAAATAAATAAATTTTATATTTATAAAAGACTGTATTAATTATACTTATTTAGTATTTTTTAAACCAATTATCGATATACTTCGAATACTTACTTATTATACATTGTACATATATATATATGTTTTTGGTACATTTCAAGGACATTTTTAAAGACCTATATACATGCATATAGTTAAAAGCATTAATGATTATTTAATAGATATAGTTTGGTTTAGCAGTAAACTATATCGTTTTTTTAAAAACTATCAACAATTTAGTATCTATGGTCTATTTCGAGGACATTGATACATTGACAGTCAAAAGGTTAATATGAGAACATATAGATGATTTACATATGGACAATTATGAGGACTTGGGTATATAAAATTCAATTTTTTATATAATTCAACACGGTTTGTCTTTAACAATGTCATCATGTAGCTATATTTGATAACTATATCGTATTTTCCAAAATATTAAGATGTTTCTGTGTATGGGTCTTTTCGAGGACATTCAAATTGTAGTAATAGCGCGTACACACGACGACACTTTTTGTCTCTAGATCGAGTGTATACATTAAGTGTCGACGTGTGTACAGCGCTTGAGACCGTGTTGCTAAAGAAAATTGTACCTGTAATGACACTAATCTAGATATAAGTGTCCGCTCTAGGTGTCATCGTGTATACGCGCTATAAGAGATACCGCCTCATCAGACTAAATTAAATTTGCACTAATCAAATAATTACCGTCTTGAAACCTTAGTGAATGTCAAAACTTAAATTCCAAAATGTACTTAATCATTTACGCGTCAAAATTAAGTTCAAAGGCCCCGAAAATGCCCATACATAGAAATCTGCTAATATTATAGAAAATAAAATATACGTAGTAAATATATATGTATAGTGATATTGCTACCGACAAACGAGAATAGTGATTTGCAGTCTTCATATCCTTTTCGCGTTACAAACTTATTAAAACACGAAAAAAACACAACTGGAAGCTTGTTTTTCGACCTTATCTGGCAATATATTTTCTCTTCAATTTCACAACGTTTCGATCCCTGGTTTGGGCCCTTTTCAAGTGACAAATTAACTTTACATTAGCTCAGACATTCTTACGCAAAAACGATGACCTGAATAGCACATGACAAAAATATTTCAAAGAACCATTACATATATAAAAGTAAAAGATTATTAAAACACAACAAAGGTATTGAAACTGGATGCTTTTGGACCTGATTATCGTCAGGTCCAAAACGTTGCAGTTGCAATACTTTTGTTTTTCGAATTCGCAATTCAGTTCTTTACATGTTTACCCACCGTTTGTCCTTAGCAATACAAATAGATATATTTGTAACCATCTTGTATGTTCCATAATATATACAGATTTCTATGTATGGGCATTTTTGGAGACTTTGAAATTAAATTTGAAGCTTAAATAATTAATTCCTTATTTTTGACTTTAAGTATTGACGATCACTAAGATTTCAAGACATTAATCACTTCATCACTAAGATTTCAAGACATTATTCAATTCATTAATTGTTTGATTAATACAACTTTGATCTACTTAGTTATTGAGAATGAAGCTCGCAATTTCCGTTGAAAGTCCCCGAAATTGCCCATACATAGAAACCAGCCAATATTATGGAAAATACAATATAGTTAACAAATATATCTATATGGCGATATTGCTACGGACAAACGAGAATAAAGATTCGGTGCCTATGTATGTGCGATGGTAATATATTCACCATCACGGGAGTTTAATATGTTTGACCACCATAATGAATGCGCCATTTTGAATTTCAGCTTTATCTTGAAAAATTAGCAGTAATACGTTATAGAGTAACTCATAACGAGTAAGTTAAAAAACAATTTTTCAAATCGGTTGAAAATTGGACTGTCGGTAGATTTTGGTCCAGAAACAGAGCCTTTTCTCCCACTGTGCGGCGGTACTGTGTAACCTTCAAGCCTTATAAGTCAAAAAGTACGTAAGAGAAAAAAAATTTATTATAGCGTTTCGAAAGCTCTCGAGCTAAGCTACAAGAATATCTAATAAAAAATAGGGGTTTCCATTTAAGATTTTTATGTTGACCATGACTGGGCTTTCCAAGATCATACCAAGGTCAAATAGATATCATCATCTAATAGATTTTTTTAAGTCCTATGCTTTTTGTTTGAAACATTTTTCCACTAAATCATTATTTTCCAAGATTTTTAACCGTACCGGAACTTTTTGCCAGCACTGTATATTAAACTTGTTTTGCTAAAATCAAACATAAGTCAAATTAAACAGATATATACGTTTGATTTTTAAACGGGAACAAAATAAAACACAATTTGTGGTTGATTATTAGAAAGTCAAACAGATTTATATTTCAATCACTTTCTAATTACACACTTATAAAACAAACACTTACAAACTTAAGCACTGAATTCTTACAAAATATCAACAAACCAGATGGCGCTCGCGGCGCAGTTTCTCGCGAGCAAGAGTTGCCTAACAAGGTATTTATTAAATCGCGATACAATGGGAATATCTGATAATCTGATGGTCGGACTAAGATGCAGTAATCTTTCGCTCTAGGAACCAATTCATCCACTACGCGCCAACAAATTCGTTAGACTTAAAACATATAAACATTTGATTTGCAGGAAATTTCAATTAAGTAGAAAATCAAACATCTTACGCGTATAATCAAGAGACACGGTAGTGTCTCGCGCCAAGTATACGCGTAGCGAGACCGCACCGTGACATTATTACGCGAAGCGACGCTTTCGCAGACACTCAGATTATTAGATCTCAATAACCGCTGAACGGATGAACTTCAAAGTAGGCTCAATGGATAGCTTGGGGTCGAATTATATAATAAAAGTGGTTTTATTTGTCTTGTACGTGCCCTACGAGCGGAGATAGGGCGATGCAAAGACTGAAATTGGAAAATTTCATTTAAGAAACGTCGTTGTCGTCGTCGTCGTAGTTTGTACAGTTCGTTCTTTTTCGTCGAGATGGCAGCATCTCCGTTTATACCGACCGGCGGAGATGCTGTTGGTATATCCGTGTGACTCACACATAATGATCATATGTAGAGGCTCTACATTAGAATTGAGATATCGCGAATCTGATTGCGCTGACTTTTTGACAATCGTGTGTAGTTTCGTTTTGTTTGTAGTTGAACTGTTCAAAAGATATTAATTAACATTTGTTTAAATGAAAAATAGCTACCTTTGCTATTTGTTAAGATATCGTGAAGCCGCTTGCGCTGGCTTTTTCAAAATCGTTTCTAGTTGTTTCGTTTGTAGTTGAATTGTCAAAAGTTATTAACATTTGTTTAAATAAAAAATAGCTACCCTTGCCATTTGTTAAGATATCGCGAATCCGCTTGCACTGTCTTTTTAAGAATCGTTTCGAGTTGTTTCGTTTGTATGTGAACTTTTAGAAGTTATTACCATTTGTTTAAATAAAAAATAGCTAACATTGCCATTTGTTAAGATATCGCGAATCCACTTGCGCTGTCGTTTTTAGGATCGTTTCTAGTTGTTTGGTTTATAGTTGAACTTTTAAAAGTTATTAACATTTGGTTAAATAAAAAATAGCTAACTTTGCCATTTGTTAAGATATCGCGAATCCGCTTGCGTTGTCTTTTTTAGGATCGTTTCTAGTTGTTTGGTTTATAGTTGAACTTTTAAAAGTTATTAACATTTGGTTAAATAAAACATAGCTAACTTTGCCATTTGTTAAGATATCGCGAATCCGCTTGCACTGTCTTTTTCAGAATATCTAATTGTTTCGTTTATAGTTGAACTTTCAAACATTATTAACATTAGTTTAAATAAAAAATAGCTACCTTTGCCATTTGTTAAGATATCGCGAATCCGCTTGCGCTGACTTTTTCAGAATATCTAATTGTTTCGTTTATAGTTGAACTTTCAAAAATTATTAACATTTGTTTAAATAAAAAATAGCTAACTTTGCCATTTGTTAAGATATCGCGAATCCCCTTGCGCTGACTTTTTCAGAATATCTAATTGTTTCGTTTATAGTTGAACTTTCCAAAATTATAAACATTAGTTTAAATAAAAAATAGCTACCTTTGCCATTTGTTAAGATATCGCGAATCCACTTGCGCTGTCTTTTTCAGAATCGTTTCTAGTTATTTCGTTTGTAGTTGAACTTTTAAAAGTTATTAACATTTGTTTAAATAAAAAATAGCTAACTTTGCCATTTGTTAAGATATCGCGAATCCCCTTGCGCTGACTTTTTCAGAATATCTAATCGTTTCGTTTATAGTTGAACTTTCAAAAGTTATTACCATTTGTTTAAATAAAAAATAGCTAACTTTGCCATTTGTTAAGATATCGCGAATCCCCTTGCGCTGACTTTTTCAGAATATCTAATTGTTTCGTTTATAGTTGAACTTTCAAACATTATTAACATTTGTTTAAATAAAAAATAGCTAACTTTGCCATTTGTTAAGATATCGCGAATCCCCTTGCGCTGACTGTTTCAGAATATCTAATCGTTTCGTTTATAGTTGAACTTTCAAAAGTTATTACCATTTGTTTAAATAAAAAATAGCTAATTTGCCATTTGTTAAGATATCGCGATTTCGCTTGCGCTGACTTTTTCAGAATATCTAATCGTTTCGTTTATAGTTGAACTTTCAAAAATTATTAACATTAGTTTAAATAAAAAATAGCTACCTTTGCCATTTGTTAAGATATCGCGAATCCGCATGCGCTGACTTTTTCAGAATATCTAATCGTTTCGTTTATAGTTGAACTTTCAAAAATTATTAACATTTGTTTAAATAAAAAATAGCTAACTTTGCCATTTGTTAAGATATCGCGAATCCCCTTGCGCTGACTTTTTCAGAATATCTAATCGTTTCGTTTATAGTTGAACTTTCAAAAGTTATTACCATTTGTTTAAATAAAAAATAGCTAACATTGCCATTTGTTAAGATATCGCGAATCCGCTTGCGCTGTCGTTTTTAGGATCGTTTCTAGTTGTTTGGTTTATAGTTGAACTTTTAAAAGTTAGTAACATTTGGTTAAATAAAAAATAGCTAACTTTGCCATTTGTTAAGATATCGCGAATCCGCTTGCGTTGTCTTTTTCAGAATCGTTTCTAGTTATTTCGTTTGTAGTTGAACTTTTAAAAGTTATTAACATTTGTTTAAATAAAAAATAGCTAACTTTGCCATTTGTTAAGATATCGCGAATCCGCATGCGCTGACTTTTTCAGAATATCTAATCGTTTCGTTTATAGTTGAACTTTCAAAAATTATTAACATTTGTTTAAATAAAAAATAGCTAACTTTGCCATTTGTTAAGATATCGCGAATCCCCTTGCGCTGACTTTTTCAGAATATCTAATCGTTTCGTTTATAGTTGAACTTTCAAAAGTTATTACCATTTGTTTAAATAAAAAATAGCTAACATTGCCATTTGTTAAGATATCGCGAATCCGCTTGCGCTGTCGTTTTTAGGATCGTTTCTAGTTGTTTGGTTTATAGTTGAACTTTTAAAAGTTAGTAACATTTGTTTAAATAAAAAATAGCTAACTTTGCCATTTGTTAAGATATCGCGAATCCCCTTGCGCTGACTTTTTCAGAATATCTAATCGTTTCGTTTATAGTTGAACTTTCAAAAGTTATTACCATTTGTTTAAATAAAAAATAGCTAACATTGCCATTTGTTAAGATATCGCGAATCCGCTTGCGCTGTCGTTTTTAGGATCGTTTCTAGTTGTTTGGTTTATAGTTGAACTTTTAAAAGTTAGTAACATTTGGTTAAATAAAAAATAGCTAACTTTGCCATTTGTTAAGATATCGCGAATCCGCTTGCGTTGTCTTTTTTAGGATCGTTTCTAGTTGTTTGGTTTATAGTTGAACTTTTAAAAGTTATTAACATTTGGTTAAATAAAACATAGCTAACTTTGCCATTTGTTAAGATATCGCGAATCCGCTTGCACTGTCTTTTTCAGAATATCTAATTGTTTCGTTTATAGTTGAACTTTCAAACATTATTAACATTTGTTTAAATAAAAAATAGCTAACTTTGCCATTTGTTAAGATATCGCGAATCCCCTTGCGCTGACTGTTTCAGAATATCTAATCGTTTCGTTTATAGTTGAACTTTCAAAAGTTATTACCATTTGTTTAAATAAAAAATAGCTAATTTGCCATTTGTTAAGATATCGCGATTTCGCTTGCGCTGACTTTTTCAGAATATCTAATCGTTTCGTTTATAGTTGAACTTTCAAAAATTATTAACATTAGTTTAAATAAAAAATAGCTACCTTTGCCATTTGTTAAGATATCGCGAATCCGCTTGCGCTGACTTTTTCAGAATATCTAATTGTTTCGTTTATAGTTGAACTTTCAAAAATTATTAACATTTGTTTAAATAAAAAATAGCTAACTTTGCCATTTGTTAAGATATCGCGAATCCCCTTGCGCTGACTTTTTCAGAATATCTAATTGTTTCGTTTATAGTTGAACTTTCCAAAATTATTAACATTAGTTTAAATAAAAAATAGCTACCTTTGCCATTTGTTAAGATATCGCGAATCCACTTGCGCTGTCTTTTTCAGAATCGTTTCTAGTTATTTCGTTTGTAGTTGAACTTTTAAAAGTTATTAACATTTGTTTAAATAAAAAATAGCTAACTTTGCCATTTGTTAAGATATCGCGAATCCCCTTGCGCTGATTTTTTCAGAATATCTAATTGTTTCGTTTATAGTTGAACTTTCAAAAGTTATTACCATTTGTTTAAATAAAAAATAGCTAACTTTGCCATTTGTTAAGATATCGCGAATCCACTTGCGCTGTCTTTTTCAGAATCGTTTCTAGTTATTTCGTTTGTAGTTGAACTTTTAAAAGTTATTAACATTTGTTTAAATAAAAAATAGCTAACTTTGCCATTTGTTAAGATATCGCGAATCCCCTTGCGCTGACTTTTTCAGAATATCTAATCGTTTCGTTTATAGTTGAACTTTCAAAAGTTATTACCATTTGTTTAAATAAAAAATAGCTAACTTTGCCATTTGTTAAGATATCGCGAATCCCCTTGCGCTGATTTTTTCAGAATATCTAATTGTTTCGTTTATAGTTGAACTTTCAAAAGTTATTACCATTTGTTTAAATAAAAAATAGCTAACTTTGCCATTTGTTAAGATATCGCGAATCCACTTGCGCTGTCTTTTTCAGAATCGTTTCTAGTTATTTCGTTTGTAGTTGAACTTTTAAAAGTTATTAACATTTGTTTAAATAAAAAATAGCTAACTTTGCCATTTGTTAAGATATCGCGAATCCCCTTGCGCTGACTTTTTCAGAATATCTAATCGTTTCGTTTATAGTTGAACTTTCAAAAGTTATTACCATTTGTTTAAATAAAAAATAGCTAACTTTGCCATTTGTTAAGATATCGCGAATCCCCTTGCGCTGACTTTTTCAGAATATCTAATCGTTTCGTTTATAGTTGAACTTTCAAAAGTTATTACCATTTGTTTAAATAAAAAATAGCTAACTTTGCCATTTGTTAAGATATCGGGAATCCCCTTGCGCTGACTTTTTCAGAATATCTAATCGTTTCGTTTATAGTTGAACTTTCAAAAGTTATTACCATTTGTTTAAATAAAAAATAGCTACCTTTGCCATTTGTTAAGATATCGCGAATCCGCATGCGCTGACTTTTTCAGAATATCTAATCGTTTCGTTTATAGTTGAACTTTCAAAATTATTAACATTTGTTTAAATAAAAAATAGCTAACTTTGCCATTTGTTAAGATATCGCGAATCCCCTTGCGCTGACTTTTTCAGAATATCTAATCGTTTCGTTTATAGTTGAACTTTCAAAAGTTATTACCATTTGTTTAAATAAAAAATAGCTAACTTTGCCATTTGTTAAGATATCGCGAATCCCCTTGCGCTGACTTTTTCAGAATATCTAATCGTTTCGTTTATAGTTGAACTTTCAAAGTTATTACCATTTGTTTAAATAAAAAATAGCTAATTTGCCATTTGTTAAGATATCGCGAATCCCTTGCGCTGACTTTTTCAGAATATCTAATCGTTTCGTTTATAGTTGAACTTTCAAAAGTTATTACCATTTGTTTAAATAAAAAATAGCTAACTTTGCCATTTGTTAAGATATCGCGAATCCCCTTGCGCTGACTTTTTCAGAATATCTAATTGTTTCGTTTATAGTTGAACTTTCAAAAATTATTAACATTAGTTTAAATAAAAAATAGCTAACTTTGCCATTTGTTAAGATATCGCGAATTCGCTTGCGCTGACTTTTTCAGAATATCTAATCGTTTCGTTTATAGTTGAACTTTCAAAAATTATTAACATTAGTTTAAATAAAAAATAGCAAACTTTGCCATTTGTTAAGATATCGCGAATCCACTTGCACTGTCTTTTTCAGAATTGTTTCTAGGTGTTTCGTTTGTAGTTGAACTTTTAAAAGTTATTAACATTTGTTTAAATAAAAAATAGCTAACTTTGCCATTTGTTAAGATATCGCGAATCCCCTTGCGCTGACTGTTTCAGAATATCTAATCGTTTCGTTTATAGTTGAACTTTCAAAAGTTATTACCATTTGTTTAAATAAAAAATAGCTAACTTTGCCATTTGTTAAGATATCGCGAATCCCCTTGCGCTGACTTTTTCAGAATATCTAATCGTTTCGTTTATAGTTGAACTTTCAAAAATTATTAACATTTGTTTAAATAAAAAATAGCTAACTTTGCCATTTGTTAAGATATCGCGAATCCCCTTGCGCTGACTTTTTCAGAATATCTAATTGTTTCGTTTATAGTTGAACTTTTAAAAGTTATTAACATTTGGTTAAATAAAAAATAGCTAACTTTGCCATTTGTTAAGATATCGCGAATCCGCTTGCACTGTCTTTTTCAGAATCGTTTCTAGTTGCTTGGTTTATAGTTGAACTTTTAAAAGTTATTACCATTTGCTTAAATAAAAAATGCTAACTTTGCCATTTGTTTAGATATCGCGAATCCACTTGCGCTGTCTTTTTCAGAATCGTTTCTAGTTGTTTCGTTTGTAGTTGAACTGTCAAAAGTTATTAACATTTGTTTAAATAAAAAATAGCTAACTTGCCATTTGTTAAGATATCGCGAATCCACTAGCGCTCTCTTTTTCAGAATCGTTTCTAGTTGTTTCGTTTGTAGTTGAACTGTCAAAAGTTATTACCATTTGTTTAAATAAAAAATAGCTAACTTTGCCATTTGTTAAGATATCGCGAATCCACTAGTCCTCTCTTTTTCAGAATCGTTTCTAGTTGCTTGGTTTATAGTTGAACTTTTAAAAGTTATTACCATTTGCTTAAATAAAAAATAGCTAACTTTGCCATTTGTTAAGATATCGCGAATCCACTTGCGCTGTCTTTTTCAGAATCGTTTCTAGTTGTTTCGTTTGTAGTTGAACTTTTAAAGGTATTAACATTTGGGTAAATAAAAAATAGCTAACTTTGCCACTTGTTAAGATATCGCGAATCCACTTGCGCTCTCTTTTTCAGAATCGTTTCTAGTTGTTTCGTTTGTAGTTGAACTGTCAAAAGTTATTAACATTTGGTTAAATAAAAAATAGCTAACTTTGCCATTTGTTAAGATATCGATATAATTAAAAAATTAAAATAGTAAAATATTTAGAATAGTTATTATAAAGCTTGTAATTGAGAATATTCACTCTTAATTCACTCTTCGTCTCTTTTTTATGTGCCCTTTATAAAAACACAAAGGTGCAATCGAGTCTAAAGGTTAAGTTTTATGTCTTAAAATCTCATTGTAACTTATTGTTACAAAAGAACGCTATCGCAAAGTGAAAGATGTTCCATGGGCATTGTCAAAAGTACTTGCTTCAAGAGAATTGTCAAAATCAAATATTACGGTAAAATATTGCTTGTGGTTTACATGGTTTACAAAATACAGATAATGTTTCGTGTCATGCAAATCCTCATATAGTATAAAAAAGAATATTCACACTACAAAATGTGTGAAATCACAACAAAATTACCTTTTTCAAAAAAGGTACAAAAAAGCGCCAAGTATACGTGCCCGAAGTTCTTTCAAAAAAGAATTCTACAAAACTGATATCTTTCAAACTCGAAGTTCTTTCACAAAAGAACTCTACAAAACTAATGATATTAACAAATCATTTTGCTGATAATAAATGTTATTAATGCCGTTAATAAAAAGAAAAGAATAACATACTACAAAATGTGTGAAATCACAACAAAATTACCTTTTTAAAAAAAGGTATAAGAAAGCGCGAAGTATAAGCGCCCAAGTTCTTTCAAACCCGAAATTCTTTCAAAAAAGAACTCTACAAAACTGATATCTTTCAAACCCGAAGTTCTTTAAAAAAAGAACTCTACAAAAGTAATGATATCTTTCAAAACCGAAGTTCTTTCAAAAGAACTCTACAAAACTAATGATATTAACAAATTGCGCCAACTACAATAGTATTTATGCAAACCAGAAAATCTATTACTTTTTATTATTACTCTTTGGCCGATATTCATTGTTGATTCTTATTTAAAACCATATTAAGTACAATTATAAGATATTTGAAACCAATCACACAGCCGTATTAGCATCTTAAGACATTACTTCAGATCGCGTCTGGAAATAAGAACGGACTATGAATACTGGCCTTTGATATTAAAGTGCTATATCCAGTTAATAATATATGATTCTGTAATGACACTTTTGAGCACTTATTGTTTTACATTACATTCAACATACAAATAAATATTGTAATATTATTATCTCCTAGTCCGCATTTATCTCCTAGTCCGTTTTTATTTCCAGATGATCTGAAGTAATAATGTCTTAAGAAGCTAATGCGGCTCTGTGATTGGTTTCAAACATCTTATGATTGTACTTAACACGGCCTTAAAGATTTTATTGGAAAAATAAAGGGTATAATAATAATAATAAGCAGATATTTTTATACGATAAATATTTTAATACATATACACATATAAATATGTCAATACAAATGTTTTTTTGAAAATACTTGGCGCTGCTAAACCGAATAAAAATTCTCAACAAATCGAACCAATATGTTAATTGCCTTATTCTCTTTCTTCCTCTCTTGTGAATGTGTGTGTATTTCGGCGATTGTGTTATGTAAGTTAGGTGTGTGTGTGCCCTCTCTTATGCGCGCGTGTGCGTGTGAGACATTAGAGTTAAGTATAGAATAAGGTGTAATTAACTACATTTGTACATATATTTTATGTATTTCGGCAAGTTGTGTAAATTAGAGTCTAAGCAAATTATTGTAATGTTTAGATTATTTAAATACTAAGAGAATTTTTTATTCTGTTTCGCAGCGCCAAGTATTTTCAAAAACACATTGTATTGACATATTTATATGTGTATATGTATTAAATATTTATCGTATAAAAATATCTGCTTATTATTATTATTATACCCTTTATTTTTCCAATAAAATCTTTAAGGCCGTGTTAAGTACAATCATAAGATGTTTGAAACCAATCACAGAGCCGCATTAGCATCTTAAGACATTATTACTTCAGATCATCTGGAAATAAAAACGGACTAGGAGATAAATGCGGACTAGGAGATAATAATATACAATATTTATTTGTATGTTGAATGTAATGTAAAACAATAAGTGCTCAAAAGTGTCATTACAGAATCATATATTATTAACTGGATATAGCACTTTAATATCAAAGGGCCAGTATTCATAGTCCGTTCTTATTTCCAGACGCGATCTGAAGTAATGTCTTAAGATGCTAATACGGCTGTGTGATTGGTTTCAAATATCTTATAATTGTACTTAATATGGTTTTAAAAGAATCAACATGAATATCGGCCAAAGAGTAATAATAAAAGTAATAGATTTTCTGGTTTGCATAAATACCCAACTAAAGTAATAGATTTTTTGGGTTTGTATAATTAAACACCAACCACAAACTTAACACTTATAAATGTTTGAAATGTCAATCATTAATAACATCTTGAAAACGGCGAGCAACGAAGGTGTTTGGAATTTTAAACACTTGTTATTGAGAGTGTATATATAGAAATAGTCCATAAACATACGGCAAAATGTTCATAGAATATGCTACAGAATATTTATAGAACATCAGAGAATGGAGTTTTTGTCTACTTCGAATGTTCCATGGAAGGTTCACAGAAACTCTGAAGCATTGTATGAGATATTCTAAACATTCTCCGATATTTTCTATGAATGATCATAGAACGATCTTGTGCTGTATAGGACTAAACGTCATTCGAGATCAAATGACCGAAGCGGAATTTAAATTATTAAAATCAAGATAATTCTCAATTTAATTTTTAAATACTCGAAATGGTAACCATCAACTTCGTTACACTTATAATACGGTGAATGAACGATTTTGTATTCTATTTTGTACAAATTGTACTTTATATGTTACTAGGGAAACGCCTGTCTACGCCATGCGTTATCATTGTTGAAATTAAAGATTTCAAGAATTTTCCCATTACCTGGGGGTGAACCTCTATACCATGTGAAATTTGGTGTTTCTAGCATGTCGGAGAGCAGGAATTGGCATCATCGATATTTTCAGTATTTTCAGCTTTGATTAACAATTATTTTGATAATCAGTAATCACCTTCGAGAAATGTTTTATTAATTGATTAATTAGTAATTAAGATAAACAATTTTTAATTGCTCGGTTAATCAGTAATTAAAATGAACAATTTCTTATTACTCGATTAATCAGTAATCAAAATAAACAATTTTTTAATTACTCCATTACTCAGTAATCAAAATGAAAATTTTTAATTATTCAATTAATCAGTAATTATAGTATAAAACTTTTTGTTATTTGATTATCAGCAATCAGAACGTAATAATTTTAATTACTTGATTAATCAGTAATCAGGCCGAAAAATTTTCAATTATTTCATTATCAGTAATCAGTGTCAGATGTTCCTTGATTATTTAGTTGATTATTTTTTTTTGATTATTTTCTTAATTATTTAAGTAGGCATCAGCGTACAGCACCATTACATACAGAAAAAATAAAATTCAACGCAATATTTTTCTAATAAAAGTAGTTGAAGTAGGATTTTTTATGATTGATAAAAAATAATTTAAATAGTGAAATTTTTCTGTTTTCAACAAATATGTAATGAATGAAAAGTCTTCGTTTATGTAACAAATTTCGTGGAATTCAGT
>NC_039517.1:11464857-11491042 GCF_003672135.1 Ooceraea biroi | reverse complement strand
TATAGAATAGTTTGTTCTATAAATATAAAGTATACTTTATTTTAATCAAAAGCACAAAACAGGTAAATACAAATAATTTTCTGCTTTAATCGAAATTAAAAACTTATTAAGGATTATTATTTCTGACAATATAAGAATATGACTGTGAAAATTTGTATATAAACATAGCCATAAATACAGGTGAAGCCCGTCCTTCAAATCTATCTCAAAGATACAAGTCTAATCCAACCCGTGTCCAAGAAGTAATAGAATCTATTAAATTAATTTCAACAACGATTTTCTTCATCTTACCTACAATTATAATAATCTTATTGATTATTTGTGTAATATGGAAGTATTATGTGTCCAAGAAGTAATAGAACCAGTATTAAATTTATATTGTTAATAACTTTTTAATGAACAATGAGCATTGGAAAAGGTCAATGACCTTGACCTTGTTAGGGATCAGGGTCAATGTCAAGGTCAATCGGAGGTCATTTGGTGCGGGCTGTGTAAAGGTAAATATTTACCTTTATTTGTAATAATTATTGGGTATTATATGTTATGTGATTTTGTGTCTCATATATATAATTTAACTGCTTTTATTTTTTAAATCTATGACACGATTTTCTATTTCAAGAATATACAACGTTGCATGTGTTGCTAAATGATTTTCATTCGAAATTATGAATACAGGGTATCCCGGGTTTTAACCGACAAACTGCGGGAGCATATTCTACTAGTGGAAATAAGAAAAATTCTTATATCGAGTTTGCTTAGAAATGCTTTATTACAAAGTTATAAACCAATATTGAAAAGAAATATGAGATAAGTAACAACGGAACATAGTGTAGAGTTTGGAAGGTCGAAGATGTTTATGTTACGTGTATTCACATGTATTCATGTTCACTATGTTGAAACGATTCAGTATGATTGTTACTTTCACAACAGTAGCTGTTAGATTTCAATCGTCGTGTGAACTAGCAATTACTATCAGAATGCCAAAAGTGTTTTCAAATGAGGAATACACCGATATTCATTTCGTGTACGGATTCTGTGACGGAAATGCACGAGCTGCCGTACGAGAGTATCAACGTAGATTTCCTAACAGGAGAGTACCAGATAGATTTAAAGCAACGAATTACTAATTCAGTCACTGAGATGCAACAAAATTTTCAGGAATGTCGTACTGTAACAAATTCTGTACTACGTCGGTGTCTAGCTTGTATCAATGTGCAAGGACAACATTTTGAAATGCGTCACTAAATCATTGCGTAGATAATTTTTATTTTTGTGAAAAAATCCGTTGTTACTTATCTCATATTTCTTTTCAATATTGGTTTATAACTTTGTAATAAAGCATTTCTAAGCAAACTCGATATAAGAATTTTTTCTTATTTCCACTAGTAGAATATGCTCTCGCAGTTTGTCGGTTAAAACCCGGGACACCCTGTATATCACTACGTTTACGCGAGCGTTATTTCTGTAGTAATTTATTCGAATTATCGTAAGTTACGATAATTTGAATAAGTATATGTTATACTAGTATATGGTCTTAGATGAATACCAGCCTTCTACTTAAATTATCGTAACTTACGATAATTCGAGTAAATTTCTAAACATAAGTAACGCTCGCGTAAACGTAGTGTGTGTATAATAATATGAATGTGGGGTGTAACATGAATTCCTTGAAACAACCAATCAGACGTGATATCAGATCACCAGCGCGGCGCATGCGTGAGATTTCTGTATATTTGCTTTGAAACCATGTACTGCGTCGAAGTTAGCAGTCTAGTTGTAATATAGATATCTGTGGATATTACGCAAGGTCCGAAATATCAGAATTACATTCTTTATATCAGAATCACATTCTTTATATGATATACAAGGTCCATAGATGAACGGAAGAGTGGTATAGAGAAGGTCTTCGCACTCACTACACAACATTTGCCCCAAAATAGCGGCCACTATTTTACAGCTGTTTTTTGCCGGAGCTATCAGTTTAAATGCGTCGACACAACTGGCCAGTTTTATTGAAATTAAGGTATCACAACGACTATATGGTCCTCCTCAAGTAAATAGAAAGAATAATACGTAGATCTTACAAAATATTCGAAGGTGATGACACTTTTTCGTTGGCATAATATTGTTACGTTCGGAGCTCCGAATCAGATGAGCTCGAGAGGAAGGACGCAACAAAAACCCTCTCGTTAATTGTTGTACTTAGGCTACAACATGAGTCGAGCTGATCAATGTGCTCCGGCTTTAGGGTCGATCTTACCCTAGGCTCGGAAAGGTCTGCCTGTTGGTCCTTTTTAGATCAGGGAACTGAATCCTTCTTACCTGGGATAGGACTCGTATAATTTGTCGTGGGAAGGGGGTAAATAGAGGGTAATCAAATAAATGAAAAAATGTCCTTTAAAAAAATTAACACATTATATTTAGTGGTTACAGTATGTAGTGTCGTCAAAACAACACATTAATAAATAAAAATTAAGAATATTTACATTTGGCGGATTGAAACTAAAGAAAATGAATTACAAGTTCTACTGTTACTCGGGGTCGATGAAAAATCAGCGGAGTAGAAAGACAGGAATGAGGACAGGATGCCGCCGGTTCCTCGTGATGAGCAGGATACCGGTGTGGGGTCCTGCGTACCGGAGGCTTTGAGACGTGGTACGTCCACGATATCAGGCCCGAGGAGGAGGGAGTTAAGAGGAAGAGGTAAGGTGTATGTTGGGAATAAATCCAGAAACCGTTAACGCAAATCTTGCACTGAACGACGGGTAAAATCTCTAAGGTAGGCAACTGGGGGAACAATTGCACGGAACCTCTCCATGATAATTTCAATTGAGGGTGTCGAAGACGGAGAAGGGAAAACGGGAAACTCTTCCAGGTCCGCTGAAGGGATGGGAAAATACCAGCAGGAGGAAGGCGCCGGGGAGGAAGAGGGGGAGAACCCGGGGAGAAGGTGGTGAAGCACGGGTGGAAGAGGGTGGAGAGATGGAATAGGACCTGCGAAATATTCGCGAAGGGGAATTAGGAAAAGAGAAATAGCAAGAAGACGACGGAATCGGTCGAGAAGGAGAGTTAGGAGACAAAGGAAGAAGACGAGAAAGAAGAAAATGATGGTGAATGACGGTCGTAAGGGAGAATTAAGAATCAGGAGAGAAGAAGACGAGGAAGAAGAAGACGATGATGACGATCGGGAAGGAGAATTAAGGGTACGTTTGTGTTGAAGCAATGATAAAAGCTATAATGCAGCGATAAGAGTGGCGATAAAAGCTATTCAAATCTATCTTTCTTTCATATGTTCATACTAGAGCCGCGATGATAATACACAGCTAGCTGCATTATAACCTGAAAAGTACATCGTAATTATTTAGTTTAACGGAGCAACCTCGGTTGACTTTGACCTTGAAATATATTATAGAGGTCACCGTCCTGAGTGACCTTCAAAAGATTTTAGCCGTCGCTCATTGTTTATTAAAAAGTTATTAGCAAAAAAGTTTAATGATTTTGCACGAATTTTCAGCTGTCCACGCGAAGCAAGGACTTGAGTTTGACATACAGGGTGTCCCATTTTAAAGTTTCCCCTAAAATATTTCAGAAACACTGCGTTAAATCGAAAAATGTTTCAAACAGTTTTGTGACTTCGAGGGGGACATAAGACGGTACTATTGATTTGACCTTGGGTGGCGTTGTAAAGGTCATATGGAGTTCAACTTTGTTTTTTTAAACGGAACCCCATACTTTTTATTACAGATTCAGATTCTTCGTCGAAAAGTAAGTAACTTTTGTCCGATACATTTTTTTAAAAACGCCCTCCTTATCCCGAAAACTCAGGTTCAACCTTTAGCGGACTAATGATAATACTCGCTTTATAACAGACACTGAAGTTTTTTTTAGTATTTTACTGTTTACCATCAGCATGTGCGTGCGTGCGTATGCGTGTGTTCTACATCCAGCCAACTAAGGCAAGATCGTGCTCTGATCCAGCCAGTTAAGGCAAGATCGTGCTCTGATCCAGCCGGTTAAGTCAAGATAATGTCGTTATGTACGTCAATTAAGGCCAAGTAAGGTAGTCGTAAATTAGTTTTGTAGGTCGTCTCTCTGCTCAGCTGATGAGATGTTCAAACGTAGCTCCGTTGACTTGTTGACAATATTGAATCTGTCTCTCGAAGTTTGTAACAGTACGTAAGAGGACATCACATGGAATAATGTTACACGCTGCTCGGATCCTCTCCATCATGTTTCTTCTTGTCGTTGTTCTCTCCCGATAGACTACATCTTTCAGGTAACCCCATAAATACAAATCTGGAGAAGTTAAATCTGGTGATCTTGCTGGCCACCTTACTCGACTACCCCTTCCAATCCATACATCACGGAAGGTCTCGTTCAGATAATCTCTGACGATATTGGCATAGTGGGGATCTGCACCATCATGTTGGAACCACATTCTTCTTCGTGTATTAAGGTCAATATCTTCAAGAAGTATTGGGGGAATATCTTTTAGAAATTGTAAATAGTTCTGAGCATTAACCATACCATCAAAAAAGTAGGGGCCAATTACATAGCCATTGACGATTCCGCACCAGACAGTGAGACTCCATCGATGCTGATTGTCTATTTGTTGCATCCAACGAGGATTAACTGGAGCTCAATAGTGACAGTTATGACGATTCAACGTTCCATGCTATGACAAGTAGCTTCATCGCTGAACAAACGTACTTAAAAAAATCACCATCGTACAGAAGTTGCTGTGTTGCCCAACGACAAAATAATAGCCGTTCTCGATGATTATTCTCAGTCAAGGCTTGATTCAGTGTAATATGATAAGGGTGGTACTTTGCAGCCTTAAAGTATCTAGAAGCAGTCGATCTTGGAATCCCCACTGTACGCTCAAATTCACGTAATGATACATGAGGTTTCAAATGAACCATCGCCAGAGTTACGAGGAAACGAGCATTCAGCGCGTAATCATTTACGTAGTAACATCTTCTTCGTCGACAGAGATTCCCTCTCCGAATCCTTATTTCAATTTTACGTATTGCAGTATGACTCGGATGTTGTCGCAGAGGAAATCTTTTCGGTACAATGCTGCTGCTCTTTTGTAATTACGTCGACATTCTCCTAGGATGAGAAGAATGTCGGTCAACTCGTTCGACGTGTAATCGGGCATTGTTTTTGCTTGGACAGCAATGAAATTTTAGAAACAAAAAAATTTGAAAATCATTTACGAATGACGTGACGAGTTAAAGAGGAAGTGTCGAGAACAGAAAACTTTATGCTAATTGCTCAAGGACTCATACAAATTGAGAAAGACACCAGCTGTCAATCGATAAGTCAACTTTCAATGAGATGTATCGAATTCTGCAGTAAATGAGAATAACCAATAGTGTTTAATATTGAGATGGGAAAGTAATAGTGTAATAATCCTCAAACTCTCGAGCCGATTAAAGCAAAGACCATTTCTGAATGTTCCACTCTTGGTTTTGAAATAATTCGGAACTACCTACTGTTTGACCTGAAATTATCTAACCAATAACATGGAGTCTGAAAATTTACGATCTTTCCTATTCTACAGTCAAAGTTAATTTCACCATTGAGAATATTCACATGACCTTAGAAATTGATCTCAAGGAAATTGATCCGCGTGGTACAACTTGAGTAATGGGTATTGTAAATTTCAAGTCTTATAACTCGAAAAGTACTTAATGAAAAAATATTTTATTATAGTGTTTTGAAAAGCTCTCGAGGTAAGCTATGGGAATATGTAATGAAAAATTGGGGGTACCATTTAAAAAATTCGAAGTGACCTTGCCCTGATCTTGATAACGCCACCCAAGGTCAAACCAATAGTACCATCTTATGTCCCCCTCGAAGTCACAAAACTTTTGTTTGAAACATTTTTCGATTTAACGCAGTGTTTCTGAAATATGTTAGGGGAAACTTTAAAATGGGAGACCCTGTATATACAAAAGTCACCTTCCCGAATAACCCGCACTAGGTTTCACCCGTCGTTTGTTGTTTGTTAAAAAGTTTAATGAATAGAGCATAATTTTACGATATTATACAGGGTGTTTCCTAAGTAAGTAGACAAACTTAAGGAGGATATTCCTTGGCTTATTTTAAGAAGAAAAGGTCATATAAACATATGTCCTAACTGCTTTGTTTTCCAAAAAAAGTATCTGTCATTGTAAATACGTCTTGCTTGACGAGCGTTTCCATTAGCAAGACCGTATACGAAATGCATATCTGCCATTTCGGCGTTTGTGTAATCTACCATAATTAATAAAATTACTAAACTTAATAGGAATTAATAAAATTTGCGTCAACGATAACGTTATAGCAGTGATGCCGGATAGCGTGCTTTTGCAGTACGAGTCAACAGCGGTGGGGATGGAGTGGGGATGGTCTCGCGGCGGCCGCGCGGCGCAGTCTGAAACGAGTGTTCACTTGCGGCGCCACGAGACCATCCCCACTCCATCCCCACCGCTGTTGACTCGAACTGCAAAAGCACGCTATCCGAAAAGTGAACGAAAACAGTGATGTACTTTTTTTTGGAAAACAAAGCAGTTTAGGACATATGTTTATATGACCTTTTCTTCTTAAAATAAGCCAAGAAATATCCTCCTTAAGTTTGTCTACTTACTTAGGAAACACCCTGTATACGTTTACGAAAGAGTATATTTGATGGAATTTTACCTTTAAATCAGAAATAGGGTTGGGTTAGGCTATATTTTTCGAAACTGGAACCCCGGACACACGCTCGTTTTCAGCTCGCTTCGCGGGAGGGCGGGGGGAGGGGCAAAGCCCCTCCCCCCGCCGGAGCCGGTGTTACAGATTTCACCGTACAGATTTTGATCACCTGGTACACGGCACGGATCCTGACGGGGGGTAAGGGCGAAGTCCCCCCCGCCCTTCCGCGAAGCGGGCTGAAAAACGAGCGTATATGTGTCAGGGGCTCCAGTTTCAGAAAATATAACCTAACCTAACCTAAATTTTGAGAAACGTAATAGTTTACACTATTTGAAGATAAGGTAATTATTTAGATTAACGGAGCAACCTCGAATGACCTTGACCTTGACATATGTTGTCACGGTCACCCTCCTGAGTGACCTTCAAAAGGTTTTAGCCTATAGGTTAGGTTAAATAACTTCCCTTCCTTTGTTCATATTCGTCGTTTATGTCTTTTAATATTTAAAATAACTACTATATTTTCGAAACTTTTTTTGTTAATAACTTTTTAATAAACAATGAGCGACGGCTAAAACCTTTTGAAGGTCACTCAGGAGGGTGACCGTGACAACATATGTCAAGGTCAAGGTCATTCGAGGTTGCTCCGTTAATCTAAATAATTACCTTATCTTCAAATAGTGTAAACTATTACGTTTCTCAAAATCTGCGCAAAAGACATAAATATGCTGCACACCCTATTAATGCTGAACGATAGAAATTTGGAGAGTTTCATCATTTATACAATAACTTAAGGAAATATCCAAAAAAGTTTTTGAATATATGCGAATGACTATCGAAACTTTTGATTATATTGTATCTTGTAATATACAATTGTAATATACATTGTATCTTGTAATATACAAGAATGTGACCAAAACACATGGTGCAATTGTCATGCTAGACCAATTCTTCATGAAGAGCGATTAATGATTACAATCAGATAAGTTACAATAATTATTTATTACTTATTTCAATAAATGTTAATTGTTATATAAAAAAAACAGTTTACAAAAGAAACTTATTAGATACTTATTTTTACTTAACAAGTCTAACAAGAGGAGGCCACGCTCTGCTCTCCGCCGATTTTGATGAAACTTGCAGAAGTTGTAGGAGATATTATGTAAGAAATACCTGTAAATTACTTTTTGTGAAAGGGCCTTAAGAGCCGAGGAGGACTTATATTTAATTATAGGTGAGTGGCCGTTGTACGTAGCCGTACACAGGGTAGGTCATTTTAATGTATCCACTGAAATATCTCAAAATCTATAAGTTTAAGACAAAAATGTGTCAGACAAAAGTTTTATGGTTTCAAGGGGGCAAGATGATTATATTATCAGTTTAATTGTAGATGGCGTCACTTTAGAGATTTTATCATGGCGGCCATTTTTAAAATGGAAGTCGATTTTTTTCTCAAGACAGAAGGTGTAGCTAACAATGAGACGAATACAACGAGTTTTTGTTTTTTGCAATTGGATAATTTTTCAGTGAGTTATAACGTTCCAAATTATAATATTTTATAATTTAAGTAAAAAGCTTCCACCCCCATACAGTGTACGTATTTTGTGACTCCAAACCACCCTCCACTTCTCTGTGTGTGTATACGCGCGCACGTGTGCGTCTAGATGGCCATAAGATGGTACAATTGGTTTGACCTTGAAGAATTATTTGAAGGTCATCTTTAATTTCTTAAATGTAGCCCCTTACTTTTAATTGCTTATTCTTGTAGCTTATTTCGAGAGCTTTCCAAAACACTATAATTAAGTTATTTTAATTAAGTACTTTTCGAGTTATAAGACTTCAAAGTTGCAATATTTTTACATAAAATACAAAATACTATCTTGTATATTATCATGTTATGGGGTCAAGTTGACCCTTAGGGATCATTCCAAGGTCAAATCAACTTTTCACCAAAATCTCTGTAATTATGCATGTTTCAAAAAATTCGGATCATCCTACTTTTAGCGCTATCCAGGAACAACGACGTGGACGTAGTAGAATTCTGTTCCCTTTGGGCGGCTCGGTTAATGTGAGTCCCTTTGCCTCTCACAAGTTGTCAGAAACATTCTTACAACAAATGCTCAAAAACGTTTCCATTTTCTTGAATACATAATTGTATCCTTCGATGAAAATGTTCGACAGTGTTCAACAATACAGCTCGTGGTATGTTTCTGCAAGCAGTCGTAATTCTGTCCATTATGTCTTCTCTAGTGAGTGGTTGATGCTCGTTCGTATGCAACGTTTTTCAAATAACCCCATAAATAAAAGTCAGGAGAAGTAATGTCAGGAGATCGTGCCGGCCATGCAACAGGCCCACCCCGTCCAATCCACTTGCCATTGAAGCGCCTATTTAGGTAAGCTCTGACATGTCTGGAATAGTGTGGTGCAGCTCCATCTAATTGAATCCACATTCTTAGTCTTTTATACAAATCAACTTCTTCGAGTAATGCTGAAAGTTCATTCCTCAGGAAAGCTAAGAAGTTCTCTCCGTTTACATTGTCATTAAAAAATATGGACCAATAAGATAGCCATTGATGATACCATACCACACGTTGATGCTCCAACAATGTTGGTTGTCTATTTGTCTATGCCAATGGGGATTAGTATCTAACCAATAATGACAATTGTGTCTGTTGAGCTCTCCATTATTCTTAAATGCAGCTTTATCTGAGAACATAACATAACGAAAGAAAGCTCGATCATTTCTAATCATTTTTTGTGCCCATTGGCAAAACTGTAGACGCATCCTCATATCATTTGGTGTGACGGCTTGCGTTAATGTAATATGATATGGGTGATACTGTCGGTTTTTCAAGATTCTTAGGACAGTACGCCTAGGTATACCCGTCTCCTTTTTAATCTGGTAGCTACTAATGTGAGGATTCATGTGAACCGTTGCCAAAATGACTAGTACACGTACATCATTTTCGTCATAGTTATGGTTTCGTCTTACACGTACTAAATGACCTTATAATATACATTTTTTATTATTTACTATTACGTACCTGTTTCTCGCTGCTCTTCCGTCCGCAATGCGGTCGTATTCGTGGCTGACAAGTGCTTGCGTCGTGTTAGTCCCGTGAAACATGATAATTCACACACATGTATCAGTTCATTATATTTGTTCCATAGTTCATTATATTTCGAAGCATGTGATGCATGTGATTTATTTGCAGACTTTACAATATCGCACCATGTTGTGGATGTCACAGTGCACCGCCTTAAAACCGCACAACTTGAAGGGGATACCTTTATAGTTCTTCTTCTCAATATAGAACTGCTCACACGGCGTCGGTATCATTACACCCCTATAACAACAATCATATCTACGCACTTTACCCATATAATTGTCAATGATTGCCACATCGGTATGCCTCCCGAAACCAGCAGGAATCTCAATATGCACAAAATTGTTGCTATGCATGAGCTTTCGAATAATTTTCTTTGTGTAATGGGGATAACTTTTATCGTTGTACGGTACATATTCACTTTCCTCTCTCTTACACTCTTCAAGTAATTGTCTGTATATTTTCTGTTTTACGCAACGAGGCCATGTATAGAGAGGCATATCCTGAGACATCTTATCTAATTATTCGTTCACCGGTTCCACGTATTCCGAGTTCTCAATCTCGGAGGAACTATATCGGTGATACATCCGCGAACTTGTTACACTTTGTTTGCGGGTACCAGAGAGTATCGATTATATCTTCTTTCGTATTAATTTCCTCGACAACAGCTCATACATATCTTTTTCACTGTCTCTATCGGAATCCATGTTTTCAAGAAACTTTTTTATACATAACTTTCAATATTCAATGTTTTTTTTTCTAATGCGTGCATATCGAGCACATGTTGCACGGGAATATTATAAACAACGGCTCATGGCAATTTGAACACCAGCGACCATTTATTCCGTCATGTGTATCTATTTCATGCTTTCGCACGACGTACAAGGGTCCAAGATCGACACCTCTCAGCCTAATTATGCATGAAGCACGCACAGCTAAACTGCTACCCGTTGAGTAATAAAAATACACAGCGCATATTGTCGTCATGAACATCGTTGCGTTTGCCCGATCGGTTCACTTCCCATCTTATATATGCAGGGTGAATCTTAATTCCTGCGACAACGTTTTACCATGGAAGATGGGTTACCGACCGCAGCAGTGATGAATCGATCGATCCATAGATGTCAGCCGCTTGGATCGACCGTGCGTCTGGTAATGTACAGGTATGTAAAAGATTAGGGGGTCAATTGATGTATGTGCTATGCATGCATACTTCTCAAATACATTCACAATATATTTTTTTACGTATTTTGCTTAACGTGATTTTTTATTATTGTATAATCTACCGCATGAATCTTGCGTATCTTTATATACGATTTTTTTATAAATAATGAGTTATTAATGACATTACTTGGTGGAAATTTCTTGTCATGCTTACGCGGAACATTTCGGGGGTAGCGGGGTAGAAATAATACAAAAATATTCTATTATTTTCTTATAAATCATGCATAATTTTACTTTTCTGTAAACAAATTGTGCATCAGACTGTATAGCTATATAAAAATATTATAATAATTTTTAAATATAAAAAATACTAACGGTGGATTTCCACACCACTCTTGAGGTACCATCAATGGCGCGTTCGATTTTTTTAAAGTGGACCTTCGCCTGGAATCCTATCGTACCACTGTTTTGAGACCTATTTTCCAGCAAAGCGCAAATAATAGATATATTGAAGTCATAGTGCTTAAGAGCTGATAAATTGCATCAACGTATATGGCTGTGTACAATACGTTTCCTGGGTGATTTCTTGATACCGTGCAATGGTTTGTATTAGTTATTGGATCATTTGTAATAATTTCTTCTCTTTGCGTCATTTTTGCGCGGTATACATCTTGTATGAAAGAAAAGCAATGGTAGTAATGATAAAAGAATGCAACATTTAAAATCATATTACCATAAAAACTTATAAATGAATATGTACTTCTTTATACATTTCGGAAAAATTGGTAATTTTTCATAGCTACAATTCTAGTCTCGTAGAAAATATGTGGTTTGGCTGTTTCTGCTATGGGTATTTTAAAACATAAACTTTCATAGTCTCCCGCGAAAAAAGAAGAAAGTTTGTTGCTTGGATTCCGTCGATCAATTGTCGCTTTATTGTTTTCGTGTTTCAATTGTTTAAAAAGCTACATGTCTCACTTCGATCCTGTGCATGTCGTGAAACGTGATAGAAAGTGCGATCAACATGGCTCACAATTTCACAAATAATGAGATGTGCGACATGATTTTTCTGTACGCTATGTGCGAGCGACGATCGAGGAAAACTGCGAGAATTTATGCTCGTAGATACTCAGAGCGAATACAACCACATCACTCATTTTTTATGTGACTCGAGTCGCAGCTGCGAACAAATGGTCAATTTAGACCTATTAAGCGGACAGGTACATATTTAGTTATAAGATCTTCTGATAATATTATTTTAAATATTGTCTTTTATCGTTACTTTTATACTTCGTATAGGACGACCACGGCGTATAGATACCGCACCGATTTTACAAATGGTCACTGACGACCCTAATATCAGCACACGAGTCGTCGCGCGGTATCAAGGTGTCTCCCAAACAACAGTGTGCAGGGCTTTAAAGTCGGCTCACTTCCATCCTTACAAGATAAGGCTGACTCAAGAGCTGCATGCAAATGATGAACTTCGCAGATTGAGGTATTGTCGGTGATTTCTTGATGTGAGTGAGGAAACTTACTATTTTTCCAAGTACATTCTGTTTTCGGACGAATGCACTTTCCAGAATAATGGCAATGTCAACCGCCATAACTCACATTACTGAGTCACCGAAAATCCTCACTGGATGCAGCAAGCGCATACGCAAATCAGGTCGTCAGTGAACGTTTGGGCGGGCATTCTCGGTGATAACATCATTGGACCATATTTCATTGATGGTAACGTCAATGGTAACGAATACCGGAGATTTCTCAACAATGAACTTGTTGCCTTGTTGGATAATGTGCCGCTGAAATTGCGTATGAATATGTGGTTCCAGCAAGATGGCCATCCTGCACATACTGCCAAGGCAACGAGGGAATTATTAAATGAGAAATTCGGTAACCGTTGGATCGGACTTCATGGTCCCCGCGAATGGCCACCACGTTCACCAGACCTTACACCATTGGACTTTTTTTTTGTGGGGTCATATAAAGCAGCAAATTTATACAACGCAACCTGTCAGCGTTGAAGATCTGAAGGACAGAATTGTACGTGCTTGCCGTGCAATAAGTCCTCAAACCTTGCAACGGGTGCGTTGCGCGCTCTTGAAAAGGGCCAGATTTTGTGAGAGGATGGAGGGGGGCCACTTTGAGCACCTGTTAAAATAATATTTTGATATATTGATGACATGTTGCGCACGGCCACACGTTGATGTTTTTTGTCTGTGAGTGCTTTTACGCAACATGACTTCAATATATCTATTATTTGCGCTTTGCTCGAAAATAGGTCTAAAACAGTGGTACGATAGGGTTCCAGGCGAAGGTCCACTTTAAAAAAATCGAACGCGCCATTAGTGGTACCTCAAGAGTGGTGCGGAAATCCACCGTTAGTATTTTTTATATTTAAAAATTATTATAATATTTTTATATAGCTATACAGTCTGATGCACAATTTGTTTACAGAAAAGTAAAATTATGCATGATTTATAAGAAAATAATAGAATATTTTTGTATTATTTCTACCCCGCTACCCCCGAAATGTTCCGCGTAAGCATGACAAGAAATTTCCACCAAGTAATGTCATTAATAACTCATTATTTATAAAAAAATCGTATATAAAGATACGCAAGATTCATGCGGTAGATTATACAATAATAAAAAATCACGTTAAGCAAAATACGTAAAAAAATATATTGTGGATGTATTTGAGAAGTATGCATGCATAGCACATACATCAATTGACCCCCTAATCTTTTACATACCTGTACATTACCAGACGCACGGTCGATCCAAGCGGCTGACATCTATGGATCGATCGATTCATCACTGCTGCGGTCGGTAACCCATCTTCCATGGTAAAACGTTGTCGCAGGAATTAAGATTCACCCTAAGTGTAAGTAAGTAAGTAAGTGTGAGTGTAAGTGGTGCATATGCATCACTTACTGCGTCGCGACATCCTCGCGGAAAACCACATCAGATGGTGGGATAATTCAGAATTAAACGTGACGTTATTTGCGCTAATGCGCAGTTTCGTTCACGTTCCGAGAAAAACGATGACATCTTTATTTTCTTGGAACGCGTTCGTGCAGGTTCGAACAGGTCCGCGCATATCTGAGAATAGCGATGATGTCATTTCCGCTACTGCGCAGTTTCGAACGCGTTCCAGGAAAAACGATGACGTCATCTGGCCTTGGACACGTTCGTGCAGGTCCATGCGCGTATCTAAAAATAACGATGATGTCATCAAAATGGCGGTTGCATCATCCGCGCTACTGCGCAGTTTCGAACGCGGTCCAAGAATGGTAGTGACGTCATTTGACCTTGAACACGTTCGTGCAGGTTCGAACGCGTTCGTGCAGGACGGGTTTCTAAGAATAGCGATGACGTCATCAAAAATGGCGATTGCATCATCCGCGCTACTGCTCAGTTTCGAACGCGGTCCAAGAATGGTAGTGACGTCATCTGACCTTGAACACGTTCGTGCAGGTTCGAACGCGTTCGCGCAGGACGGATTTCTAAGAATAACGATGACGTCGTCAAAAATGGCGATTGCATCATCCGCGCTACTGCGCAGTTTTGAACGCGTTCCAAGAATGGAGATGAGCGCATGTCTAAATATATAGATTACATCATAATCTCCCCCCACCTGCTGACTCAGACCCCCCTCTAGCAATGACGTCATCTGACCTTGAACATATCCGTGCAGGTCCACGATCCCCCTCCCCTCCCCTCCCCTCCTCTCCCCTCCCCTCCCCTCACCCGCACTTCCTCGTTGCCCCTGGGTTAGAACTCTCCCTATATATCTACTCATGAAAAATGTTTTATTTTAATGTAAGAAATAAAAATATAAATTGCACAAATTATAAAAAGTTTAATTTTAATTATTTTAAATTCAACGACGTGGTAGCGTCACGATGCCAAGTAAATAAAATAAAATACATAAAACAAGGCAAAATTCGAACATATCCGATATAATAATGCTACAAATCTGGTAAATAAAGATTTATTTTGCAAGTTTAATTTGAAATTATTAAAATAACAGATTTCCTAATTAAAACTGTACTTACTGAAAAGATCTCTATTAGTTTGCATATACAGTTATTAGTGGAATTAAAATTATTAGTGTAATTTTTAAGAGAGAGAAGAAGGGCGGGAGAGAGGGAGGGAGAGAGAGAATGCATGATACTTATTAGCTTTCTCGGCTATTTACATTACATTAAGTGTCTTACATTCTAGGTAACATAGCTAAAATATATTCCTTAACCATACGTTTAAATATTGTAACTCTATCACATTGTTTCACTTCTGCCGGCACAACATTGTATATTTTTACTCCCTCATAAAACAAACTTTTCTGCGCACTTCTTGGTTTTCGAAATTGTATCACAATATTTCCAAATTGTCTTGTCCGTCTCTCATTTCTATCTGCTACTAATACTAATCTATTTCTTAACTGCACAGGTAACATACCATTTAACAATTTAAAAATAAAAACACACATTATAATATAATCTTTGTCTTACTGACATAAACTGCAGCGCTTGCAACATTCTTTCCACTTTAGTATATCTGTCACATTGCAATATGACTCTCATAGCCCGATTTTGCGCTACTTGCAGTTTCGTCAGCTGAGTCTCACCCATACCCATTAACAATGTAGCACAATACTCAAAATGTGGCGCTATAATTGCTTTATAAACAATACATCTTGTATAATTCGAAATATCACTACCAATTCTATTTAAAAAGCTTATTTTTTCCCTGTTTTCTTTAATATATAATCACAATGATCTTCAAATCGAAGTTTATTATCAATAATTACACCAAGATATTTAATGTTTTCTACCTGTTCTATAACAGTGCCATCTAAACATTTTAATATAATATTTCTCCTCAATTCTTTTCTTACACTTCTAATTACCATATATTAGGGGGACCGGAAAGAAATCCATTATTTTTGGTCTCAACAAAAAGCTTTATTATTTCATATAAATTTTTAAATATTAATCCAAAACATAATTTCCTTCTTCTTGTAGAACAGTTTCCCATCTAGTAATCCATTTTTTAAATCCACTTTTAAAAAACTTTACATGTTTTGAATTAAAAAATTCATTGAGGTGGTTTTGCACTTCTGTTAAATTTTGAAATTTTTTATTACTAATGGAATGTTCTAGAGACCTAAAGAGGTGGTAGTCTGTAGATACTAGATTATGAATAAGGAGAATGACTAAGAACTTCTCAGTTTAATTCACGAATTTTTTCACGGGTGATCGATGCTGTATGTGGCCTCGCGTTATCGTGATGAAGGATAACTTGCTTTCGATTAATTAAAGCTGGTCGTTTTTCTTTAAGTTTCTCCTTCAATCTTTCCAATTGTTGGCAATAAATATTGGCTGTGATAGTTTCACCTGGTTTGAATAGCTCATAGTGAATTACACCAGACATATCCCACCAAACACACAGTAGAACCTTCTTTAAAGTCAATCCTGGTTTCGAAGTTGGAATGGGGGTTTGTTTTGGAGAAAGCCATTGTCTTTTTCGCTTTGTGTTATCGTATACGATCCATTTCTCGTCCCCAGTTACAACACGGTGCAAAAAGGTTCATTTCTGTATCTTATCAACAAAGAATTGCAGATTGTTTTTCTCTGCTCCTTATTATCGTCCGACAATTCATGTGGTGTCCAAATTCCCATTCTGTTTGTTTTGCCAATGCGTTTTAAATGCTCTTGCACTGTCGACCATGGAGAATGGAGTTTTTGTGACACTTCTTCAATGATTAATCTTGCATCACTTTCAACCAGTGACTTCAAAATGTCGTCATCAAAGTTCGATGGTCTTTCAGATCGAGGAGCATCCTGCAGGTTTCTGTCGCCAGACTTAAATTTTCGAAACCACCGTTGACATTTGTTTACCGCTAAGACACTGCCATAAAGATCAATAATTGATTCCGTTGTTTTAGTAGCATTCATACCCTGGTCGAAAAAAAGCAGCATACAATGCCTAATATGCACTTCGTCAACAATGGGCTTCGACATTTTGGATCTTAACCTTAAATTACAGTTATGCCCTGAAAAATAAAGTTAATGAGCACTAAAAGAAAACGAACCACAAAAGGAGATGCTTACACTGCAGCATAGACTGGCGCCAAACACAAGTAAAAAAATAATGGATTTCTTTCCGATCCCCCTAATACTTTGTTTTAGCAGCATTCATTTTCAATTTATTTACATTCATCCAATTTTCTATTATAAGTAGTACTCTATTCATTTTTCTTTCCACTTCTTCGCTGCTACCCCATTTTACATACATTATTGTGTCATCAGCAAACATTTTAATAATCCATTCTTTTGAATAAAAGTGAACAATATCATTTATATATATAACAAAAATAACAAAGGCCCTAGTATCGATCCTTGTGGGACTCCGTACTCTGTCATTATTCGTTTTGACCATTGATTGTTAAATCTAACTTGTTGCGTTCTACCGCTTAAATATGATCTTAACCATTCTAATACCATCCCTCTTATTCCATATTGATATAATTTTTCTAACAATCTTTCTCTATTTACTGTCTCAAATGCCCGTTTTAAATCCAAAAATATTACTCCTACGATTTCTCCTTCACTGATTAACAATTTCAAATCATCAATCACTGTTTGTATTGCTGTCTCACAAGAATGGTTTTTCCTAAAACCCAATTGATGTTCTGTTATAATATCATTATTTTGTAAATACATTTCTATCTATTCTTTTACTACTAATTCTAATACTTTCTCATAAATTGGCAAAATATTTATTGGTCTATATTCACTTGCTTTGGTTTTTCTACCTTCGAAATCGGTATAATTGTGGATATTTTCCATCCTTTCGGACATATACCCTTACTTAATGAATCATTTATTACTTTCACCAATTCCTCCTTTATCACATCAAAGCTTGCTTTCAATATATCACTAGTTATTCCTTCATCCGTTCCTTTCTTACGTGGCAAATTCATAACAATTCGCTGCAACTTATGTGCATCTATAGATTCAAAATTCTCTATAATTCTCTTATTTTCTATAACATAAATAATTCTATGATTTTTGTTATCCTCCCCTTCTATAGACTTAATTATACTATCAATACTTTGTATATAAAATAAATTAAATTTATCTGCTAAATTACATTCCCCTATATTTTCGAATATTTCAAAATCTATATTATTTATTTCTTTTACACCCGTATTTTCTCCTCTTATTACTTGTTTCAATGTTTTCCATCATTACAGGGTCATTTTTATTATTATCTATTGTATTTTCGTAATAATCTTTCTTCTTCTTCCTAATCATTTTAACTACTGTATTTCTTTCCTTAAATTGTAACCAATCTTGTTCACTACCTGTATGCACCGCTCTACTATATGCTTCATCTCTTTTATTTGTAGCTATTCTTATATCATCCGAATACCATTTTTTCCCTTCCCATATCTTAGGAATTTTAAATTTCTTCTTTGGTGCAGATATATCTAATGCGTTTACCATATTTTGAACAAATTTTTCTGCTCTAATGTTTACATCTAAATCATCTCTATGATCTATTTTCTCTTCTACTGCTTTTAAAAATTCGCCGATATGAAATTTACTATAATCTCTACTAACAAATTCCTTATATTTTCCACCTTCGTTGTTTATATTAAATTCAACACTTATCCACGAATGATCTGTTATTTTAGGCTTATCATGTACTTTACAATGCACCTTAATATTAGCAAAAACTTAATCTATCAATGTTTTACTATCTTTTGTAACTCTCGTTGGTTTATCAATATATTGTTTCATACCTAAACATGACATTTCTGTTCTTAACTTTTTCGCATAAAACGAGTCTGTCATTAAATCTATATTAATGTCCCCTATCATTATACATTGTCCTTTCATTACCAATAGATCTACCATATCCTCTAAAAATCTTATAAAATCACCATCTGACGCATTCGGTGAGTGATATACCACCAAAAACACGCCTTTGTACACACTATCTCTCACTTCTATCGCTATACACCAACAGTTAGATATTATTTTTTCCTTTAGTATTACTTCATATTTGATATCGTTTCTTATATACAGGGTGTCCCGGGTTTTAACCGACAAACTGCGGGAGCATATTCTACTAGTGGAAATAAGAAAAATTCTTATATCGAGTTTGCTTAGAAATGCTTTATTACAAAGTTATAAACCAATATTGAAAAGAAATATGAGATAAGTAACAACGGAACATAGTGTAGAATTTGGAAGGTCGAAGATGTTTATGTTATGTGTATTCACATGTATTCATGTTCACTATGTTGAAACGATTCAGTATGATTGTTACTTTCACAACAGTAGCTGTTAGATTTCAATCGTCGTGTGAACTAGCAATTACTATCAGAATGCCAAAAGTGTTTTCAAATGAGAAATACACTGATATTCATTTCGTGTACGGATTCTGTGACGGAAATGCACGAGCTGCCGTACGAGAGTATCAACGTAGATTTCCTAACAGGAGAGTACCAGATAGATTTAAAGCAACGAATTACTAATTCAGTCACTGAGATGCAACAAAATTTTCAGGAATGTCGTACTGTAACAAATTCTGTACTACGTCGATGTCTAGCTTGTATCGATGTGCAAGGACAACATTTTGAAATGCGTCACTAAATCATTGCATACATAATTTTTATTTTTGTGAAAACATCCGTTGTTACTTATCTCATATTTCTTTTCAATATTGGTTTATAACTTTGTAATAAAGCATTTCTAAGCAAACTCGATATAAGAATTTTTTCTTATTTCCACTAGTAGAATATGCTCCCGCAGTTTGTCGGTTAAAACCTGGGACACCCTGTATAACATAACTCCTCCCGTGTTCCTATTTTCCGCGTCATATCTAACAACAGTATAACCCGGCACGTTCATCTCACTATCTTCAATGTCTGGTATCAGTCTGGTTTCCGATAGTGCCAACAGCGCCGGATTCATTCTCTTCATAATCTGGTGTTAAATCTCTTCTTTATGCGCCATCATACTTTGAGCATTTAAGTACACAAGTAACTCTTTCCATAGTTGCTATTTAGTAGAGGACCAACCAGTTCTCTTTTTTTCTTCCTCTAATACTCTGGTGAGCGTCGGACATTTCATACTCAACGCATCATGCTCATCATTTATTTTTAAATTGTACGTTTTAATTTTGTACATTCAGTACACACATCTCTTCTTAGTTGCCTTACATTCACTTGCTTTGTGATTTTCTGCACACTTATGGCATGTGCCCTGCCGTGTACAATTTTTGGCAATATGATAGTAACCCCAGCACTTAAAACATCTTTTAACACTGACATGATCAAATACAGGACATTTCCTCCATCCTATATTTAACTTCTATCTCCTTAGTAGTACTTCATGGGTCACTTCATCTACCTCAATAATTAAGGAGTCTTCCTCTTTTCTTCTTCCTCTATCTTCTTTTTCCTCTTTAACAATTCTCTTCACCACTCTTATGTAAGATCCTTGATCTCTCCCATCCATATTATTCTGCTTCTTGATCGTATCTATCAAGTTTTTATCCTTCAGCTTCATTTCTTCTTCACCAACATTTATAATTTTTATCTTCGGTTTTATCTTCTTTGGTTCCATGATCTCGAAGTCTTCACCCAAGTTCTCACATACTGTATCCTTCAGCTTTTTTATCTCTCTCTCACTCTCACATCCAAGAATAACTGATCCCTTACTTCCTTTTTTAAGTTTGGTTATTCCTACTGCTAGATTTTTTATATCTACTTTTTCCTTTACCAGTTTTTTGGTAGTTTCACTCTTTTGTTCCGTTTTTGGTTTGACAATTAATATGCTTTCTTTCTTCTTATCTTTTATTGCTTCACTGTAACTTCTTTGTCCACTCTCCATTATTCTCTCTTGCATATTCCTGTTCACCATTTCCAGTTCTCGTTTAAAGGTTTCCAGTTCTTCCTGAATAGTGTGTCTAATCATCGATGCGATTTCATCTTTACATGCTACTTCATCTTTCATTTTCTTCACTGTTTTGACTAACCAGTCAATTTTCGCGTCCATAGTCGGTTGTTCATATCCCGACGTATTAGCTGATCTTGTCAATCCTGTTGATCCAAGTCTTTCCCTATCACTGCTCGATGCAGATGCCTTCTTCATTTCCACAACCACAATCTCCTCAAATGGTCCTTCACACTTTACTATTTAACTGTCCTTATAAATCCTGTGCTTAATTACGCATCCAGGATGGAAGAAAAACTTCTCATACGGCCTGCACCGCAGTACCAGGTTTTTCACTTCCTTCTTACATGCTGAACAGCGATACTCCGGATATTCAATTTCACTCATTTCGGCATTATCGACCGACACCGTTATCGGTAGACAACAACCGCGTCCACAAATTAGTTAATTCAGCGTCCGCGCCGATGTATACACGTTGGCACTTTTATGGACACCTGATGCTCATGAGCACCTGAATCCTCTGTGAAAATTCACGTCTTTCATTCACAATTCAGCACATCCCGACTAGATAACACACCTGAGTACTTATGATCTATGTCGTCATCTGTGTGAACACTCTCGTACAGATAGAACCTCTCGAACCACTGCAAAAACTATCACTTTTACGGAGCGATGTGACACACGTCCACCAGGCAGGAGAGAGAGAGAAAGAGAGAGAGGGAGGGAGAGAGGGAGGGATAGGGAGAGAGGGAGGGAGGGGGTCAAAAAGGATTACCCAATGGTGACCTTGGTTTTGACCCAGGGGTCAAATTTAGGGGTCATTTGAAGATCAACTTCATTTTTGCAAATGGAAACCTTTATTTTTGACACCGGAAATAGTGAAGGCAAGACCACTGTCGAAAGCAAGGCCTTGATGAATTACTGTATTATCTCATCAACTGTTAAAAAATGCCTCCATTATTTTCAATACATAGTTGTACTCGTCGTTCGAAATTTTGAACAGTTGACAAAAGTATGTATCTAGGGATGTTTCCACAGTTATCAATTATCCGTTGCATCATGTTTTCCCTAGTAGTCGGTTGGACATGTTGCGTGGTGCCCCACATCTCCAGATCTGACTAGTCCAGATTTTTTCTATGGAGCTACTTGAAAAACGTGGTGTACGCAGAACAACCGACTACTAGGGAAAACATGAGGCAACGGATAATTGATAACTGTAGAAACATCCCTAGATACATACTTTTGTCAACTGTTCAAAACTTCGAACGATGAGTACAACTATGTATTGAAAATAATGGAGGCAGTTTTGAACAGTTGATGAGATAATACAGTAATTCATCAAGGCCATGCTTTCGACAGTGGTCTTGCCTTCACTATTTCCGGTGTCAAAAGTAAGGGTTTCCATTTGCAAAAATGAAGTTGATCTTCAAATGACCCCTAAATTTGACCCCTGGGTCAAAACCAAGGTCACCATTGGGTAATCCTTTGTGACCCTTACAACTTTCATCGCAATCATTTCTCACGATAAGCACTCCCCAACAAGTATTCTGCAGTGGTAACATTTTTGAGCCTCAAATGACCCCTATGGGTCATCTTGACCCAGGGTCATGACCACATCTCTGAACAATTTTCCGTTCTTTTCATTTCCGGTGTCAAAAGTAGGGCTTTCCATTTGAAAATATGAAGTTGACCTTCAAATCACCCTAAATGTGACCGCTGGGTCAAAACCAAGGTCACCATCAGATGTCCCCCTATGACCCCTACAACTTTTGTCTGACAAGTTTTTTCTCAAAATGCTTTCCTGAAGACATATTTCAGTGCAACTTTTAAAATGGGACATCCTATATATAAAATAAAAAATTTCTACAAAAAGCAGTGAGATCCCAATAAAAAAACCTTACAAAGGTGAAAAAATACGCCAAGTACATAAAAAGTCCCAACTTGTATACAACAAACAGTTTAACAAAATATTTGGTAAACCTTCGAGAAAGCGACCTCCTCGTAAAAATAAATAAAAATACCCAATTCTTATGTAATTTTGCCTCCTGAATACGAATATGAAACTTAAAAATGGCGGTCGAAACCGGAAATATCGCAAAATCTCAAAAAACTCTGAAAAACGCAGGTTTTCGCAGTATATCTCCGAAGATATTGATTTTAGAAGAAAAAGTGTCAAACAAGAATGAAGATCTTGAAAACTCTACAAAAAAGGTTATATGCATTTTTGCGTAAACTCATTGTTTTGGCTATTATGTAAAAAAATAATAATTTTTAACACATTTCATACAATTCAATACACTGTATAAGGTACGCATGTATGTTGTGTGTGCTCGTTTTCGTGTGTGTGTGTGTGTATTCTTGTAAAGATCAGGACCCGTAGTTCGTTACTATTACAGTATTTTAAGACTCCAAACCCTCTCTACAAGTGTCGAGTGTTTCCAAGGGTGTGCGCGCGTGGTGTGCATGTATGTGTGCGTGCGTGTGTGTGTATATGTGTGTGTAATAAGAGTGCATGTTTTCAGGCATCTTGCGGATTATCAATCTGTCCATCGAAAATTTTATCTTGGATTAACACTTCTTGAAATTTAGCAATGAGATCAAAGAATGCATTAATACGCTCAGAACGAGAGTGTATGCGCTTAAATAGATATTCCGCAAGATAAGATACAAAGTGTTCCTCCTTATTACCATATTTCGAAGTATTCGCTCTCACTTCACGCCATGTGCGCTCAATTCCTTGCGTATGGGCACCTGTCTCCGGATCTATGAAATTTGTCTGATGATTGACAGAGAGATGTTCGAAATCTTCAGTCGACAAACATTCATAGGCCTTCCATTTATCAGACATTATCATTGTACCTGGCAGTATCCATTCTTTGATACATCTAAGTAGAGTTGCCGAAGTACGATCAGGAACGGATACTAGGAATATCTTTTTAGTGCCACGTTCGTAACCGCCAAATACCCATTTTCCATCAATTAAGTGTCCACGATTATATTTTCGCTTGCCAAATTTTGCTTCGTCAATTTCGACAATAGTACTGGGTCTGCCTAATTTTTGCGAGCTTTTCTCGGCCCAGTATACACATACTTCACGGCAGTAATTACTCCAATTTACGATACTCTCTGAGGACAAATCGAGATCATCAGAAATGAAACCCCATCGGGGTATAAGTAGCCATAAAAAATGAGCAATAAACTTACATGCCGTAGTTAACGGCAAATGTACATGATCGAACCATGTGTTTACTTTAATTTTTGTGTTTAATGCTTCTCCTGAAATCACATTGAATTTTTCTCTTTTTCTTCTTAGATTCCGCAGAATAATAAGTTCTGCGACAACGAAACAATAGCGTCTCTCGATTCAATGTGAGCTTATTGTTACAATTAGGGCACTCCATATTATCTCAAAAAATGTGATGATATACGATAAATTGAACGCACCAATTCGTGTTAAAAGCATTGCGAATAAACGAACTGTATTTCATATTTTCCGTCATACTCGTTGAATAAAAAAATATACCATACAAGAAAAAAATTCAGACGAGTCGAAAGTGAATTTCGAGTACGCTCCGGTCTCAGACATACATATATACTCTCACAACGATCTTTTGCTTGCGAGAGCGACATCTCGGCGTCACCGCGTAGCGGCGGCAAGCAGAACTATAGGCGCTCGTAGTCCCCCGAGGCCGCAGCGGAGGATCCTGTTTCAAACGTTACACGACGAATTGAAAACGCGCACGCACGCGCATACACACACACACACACACACACCGTTTGGGTTAGTTAGATTAGGTTAAAAAACACAAAAATTATTTAATAAATTAACCTAACCTAACCCAAATTAAACTGTGTGTGTGTGTGTGTCTCTCAGTAACACACACACTACGATGCTACATGTATGTATATATTTCATGATAGTGAAGCCCCGTCTCCTTTTGCGCTTTCACCTAAGCGTATACTTTCCCAGGATATACTTTCCAAATTTATTACATTTTTGGTGAATACGCTTACCTAAGCGAAGTCCCGTCCCCTTCTGCCCTTCCACATAAAAAACATAACAAAACTTTGAGGTGATCCAAAGTACTGCGTGGAAGTTACTATTTACAATTTTTATATTACATATTTTTATATTATAGATTCATTACATACTAATAAAGTGAAGAAGTAATCAAATAAGTTTTCCACGCACGCACGCACCACACCACACACCACACGCACCACACACACACACACACACACACACACACACACACAAATACATGCATACCTTATACAGTGTATTGAATTGTATTAAATGTTAACTCCAGAAATTACTTCGCCAGTGTTGTTTAATGTAACCAATTCAATTGATTTACCGTAGCTGGCACAATGTAAATTAGATGCACGACGTTTCGACCAGTATTTTGGTCCTTATCAAGTGCAATATCAATTCATTCCGCACTTCCTATAAGCAAAGATCAACGTCATTAAATTATAATCAGTTTATGGAAACTATTACACAGTTTCCATAAACTGATTATAATTTAATGACGTTGATCTTTGCTTATTACTTACTACCAGGAAGAAGCGGAATTTACAATAATTTTACAAATCATAGTATAGGTACAAACTACAGACAAAAATCCATCTCCAATGCGAGATGACATGAAACTGTGTTATTCGCAGTACTTACGACCAATCATGCAAAACAAGTTCTATATATAGCTTAAAATGTGATCATAAACACAAGGTAAGTTCTCTGTATCACGCTGTACATCATTTATGGCACCATCATGTCTTTTTATATATACCATCTCAGCTATTTCTCTCTTCTTGGTGTGTAACTCTTGGTGAACGACCTTAGCATTGTGCCAATCAAAATTGTGATTTTACCTATCCTGTGCTTACTGATCACAGAATGATAATCAGGATCCTTTCTAATATCGGACAAATGCTCCTTAATCGCATCGGAGATGGATCCTTGTCGTGTAGTTTGTGCTATACTATGATTTGTAAAATTATTGTAAATTCCGCTTCTTCCTGGTAGTAAGTATTACACAGTTTCCATAAACTGATTATAATTTAATGACGTTGATCTTTGCTTATAGGAAGTTGCGGAATGAATTAATATTGCACTTGATAAGGACCAAAATACTGGTCGAAACGTCGTGCATCTAGTTTACATTGTGCCAGCTACGGTCAATCAATTGAATTGTTTGTATTAAATGTGTTAAAAATTATTATTTTTTACATAACAGCCAAAAAAATGAGTTT